>NC_079440.1:20164407-20389407 GCF_903798145.1 Danio aesculapii | reverse complement strand
TGAAATGTGTCAGAGTTTACAGAGTGACCTGTGTGTCAAGATAATTCTGAGTCAAAATTGTGTTAAGTGGCCAAAGGATTTTTTGGAGTGTTACAAACGTTTGCTGAATCAATGTCACAACAAATGCAAATAATGCTTGGCCATCATAACATCAGAGTATGAGTATTGTTTTAAAGCCAGGCAGTGTATTAATCATTAATCACACTTCTAAAATAAAAGTACTGACCAGGGTAGGAATGCACCAGCTGTTCATAAGTTCCATGAATATATAAAATTATACACCATTAGCTCAGTCGCCAAATGTTGGTTTTTGCAGTTAACTCTAGGTGTTTTGTAACTTTGCTTTGAAAGACAGGCGACAGTAAGTTGTTAGCTAACCGGAAATTAATGCAAAGTCACACAATACAACAATTAACTTCAATTTCAGTTTATCTTCTTAATGTTGATTCTAACTTCTTTAGCCTCACATAATTACATTTAGTCTAAAAACAATATTTAACCACAAAATGACATGATAAAAAATTGAAAGCTGCTTTTATTCTTGTCGAAAATAAAACAAAGATTTCTCCACAAGATAAAAAAACATTATCAGACATACTGTGAAAATTTCCTTCCTCTGTTAAACATCATTTGGGAAATATTTAAAAAAAGAAAAAAAATTCAAAGGGGGGCTAATAATTCTGACTTCAACAGTTTGTAAATAACTTAGTGTGAATATGTAAATAATGTAAATAAATTCACAAGAACAATAACTTAATACTTTAAACTTTTTGTTTTCTTTCTAGTCCAAATATCTAAAAATTCTTCAAACCAAGAAGAATTCTCAAGACAAGCAAAACATATGGTCTTTTTTTCAGAAATAATATGCCAAAATTAAGTGAGTTTTTACTTAAAACAAGCAAAATAATCGTATGTAAAAAGGAAAAACAAGATTATTTTGCTTACCCCATATGCAGATTATTTTGCTTATTTTAAGGAAAAACTCACTTAATATTGGCATATTATTTCTGAAAACAAGACCATATGTTTTGTTTGCCTAGAAAATTCTTCTTGATTTAAGAATTGTTAGATATTTTTTACTAGAAAGACAAAAAGAAAAGCATTTTTTTTTCAGTGCATTCACAATGTTTTTTGTCATGAAAAGTAAACAATTGTAAATGTCAATAAATTCTTATAATCTAAATGTTCCAGTTGTCATATAAGACATGAGGATATTGGTGGAATTCAATCAATCAATTACACCTGGTCAGATTTTTTCCTAAATATATAGTGGTTATATAGAGTTCTGTTTGAAAGAAGTTTTGGCTGTACAAATGTCATATTTAATACTGCGTAGATTGTAACTTGGACCCATTTACAACTAGTTTTATGCACAGCTGGTGTAACCAGACCCTAGCAGATAGAAATCAGAGGAATCCATCATTCCCATTTCGAATCTTGGTTACTAATCACAACAGCATGCACGAAAGAAAAATGCATACCACTTTTTCTGACAGTAATATTCTAAACTGCAGGACTAATCATTTATTTCTGTTTTCATTCCAATGAGTGTTAATAAATGGGCTGAATGGGGTCTGAATAATCTTATTTTTTTATCTTCTTTTGTTAAATACCACAGAAACACAAGTAGCAGTACCTCCATGTCATCTATAAATAAATGTAAACTCAGAAAACCTAAAGGAAATGAGGTTTGGCAAACGTCCTACTACTGAATGGCCCTCTGGTTGAGTTTCCTATAGCGGTTTAAAAAAGATGTGTGGAACATACTAAGGGTCATCTAGGACTTTCATTATCATGCGACAGCTATATTAAATATCTGCTCTTCTTTTTACTTCAAATAGAGATTATAATAAGATTATAAAGTGGTTGAGTCTTTTCAAATATTTTTTTGTACTTGTTTTTTTTTTATAATTTTTTGTTGCATCCGAACAAGACAGTGTTAACCTTTCACTCTTCTATACTGCAGTAGTGCTGTATAAGGATGGTTTCACACCTCAAGCGTGAGTGGCACGTGAGCGGTGCGTGAGCCACACTGACACCATGGTTTCGACTTTAAATTAAAGTGATAGCATACTTTTGATACCCAAAATAAATATGTTTTCATGCATACAGTTCTATTAACACACAAATCAATCACAAAATACACATTCCTAGTGCGTTAAACGAGCCGTTGTCAATAGAGAAATGATCATTCAAAATATTTAGGCTACAGAACATATAAACAGGTTTTTAATTATTCAGTTTAAGTGTATATGCTGCATAAAAATATGCCAAAAATATGAGGGAGAAATTGATTCATGGCAGAGCCTCTAAAAGAATGTGTTGGTGAGAAAAATTTAGAAAGAAAAATATTTTAACCCTCGCAGTTCGGGATATAGGCTACTTGTTCACTTTACATCTTGCATTGGTTGAGAGATTCAGAAGTTCACTTTATGGGCTGTTTGCACCTGGTCACCATGTCATTTTTTTCTGATCGGACAGTAGATAAATTTAAATAAACGTGGTGTTCTTGGCTATATGACAGACATAACAGTGCAAATGCAACATTTAAAGGCAGTGGCACAGATGGATATTTGTTGTGTTTTAATTACATTTGTTATATGATTCTATTTTAACCACTCGCTTGTCATTAAACTACATTAGAATGGTAAATGAATATCAAACAATAGCATTAATAACAGATGCATCATGGACTTGTTTATATTTAAGGAAAAAATATCTAAATATACAGTTGCAATCAGAATTATTAAACCCTCTGAATTATTAGCCCCCCTGTTTAATTTTTCCCCAATTAACAGAGATTTTTTCAGCACATTACTAAACATAATAGTTTAAATAATTAATTTCTAATAACTGATTTATTTTATCTTTGCCATGATGACAGTAAATAATATTTGACTAGATATTTTTCAAGACACTTCTATACAGCTTAAAGTGACTTTTAAAAGGCTTAACTAGGTTAATTGGGTCAACTAGGCAGGTTAGGGTAATTAGGCAAGTTATTGTACAATGATGGTTTGTTCTGTAGACTATCGGAAAAAAATATAGCTTAAAGGGGCTTATAATTTTGACCTTAAAATGTTTTTTCAAAAATTAAAAACTACTTTTATTCTAGCCAAAATAAAACAAAAGACTTTCTCCAGAAGAAACAATATTATCAGACATACTGTGACGTACAAAAAAATCCTTGCTCTGTTAAACATCATTAGGGAATTTTTAAAAAAAGAAAAACTAATTCAAAGGGGGTTTAATAATTCTGATTTTAACTGTATTATAATTTTTTCATTTAGAAAGGCAGTATTTGGTTTTTGAAAGTTTAGGTTATACTCAAACTAATGTGAACCCTTATGTGCATGCTTATCTGTAACAAAAATAGATGTTTCTTTATAATAACCGATTTATTTGATTTGAGTGCTGATTTACTGGAACACAAGTGTAGCCTATATGCATAATTTGTATATATATATATATATATATATATATATATATATATATATATATATATATATATATATATATATATATATATATATATATATATATATATATATATATATATATATAGCTTTTCTTGATTTTTCCACGTTTTTAAATTTGTATTTAATATTTTTCTATAAATATGGGTGTACGTTTTTGGACCGTTATTGGGAGTTATTTTGTTAAATAAGCTCCAGATTTGGCTTTAGTACTGACTAATCTAATGTATGAAAAATAATATTGTATAGCTGCCTATTAAAAATATGAATTTAAAAGATATATTTGTGAGGGGTGTACTCATAAATGTTGAGCACTGTATATACACACACACACAGTTGAAGTCAAAGTTATTAGCCCTGTATATTTGTTTTAACACATTTCTAAGCATAATAGTTTTAATAAGTAATTTCTAATGATTTATTTTCTATCTCTGCCATGATGATAGTACATGATATTTTACAAGATATTTTTCAAGATACTAGTATTCAGCTTAAAGTGCAATTTAATGGCTTAACTAGGTTAATTAGGCAAGTTATGGCACTAAGGCAAGTCATTTTATAACTGGTTTGAAGAAGTGATGAGGTGTAAACATACCTATGAATATTGCATCATCTAATATGGGATATTAAAAAGATAAAATTTGGCAAACATTATATTTAAAAATATAGGTACTGTATATTATATTGTATTGTATTGTATTGTATTATACTATATACCTTTAGTGAAATGCAAGTTTGATAAATTCAGTCTCTCAAATAAAACATTTTATACAATAAACAGAATTAAACAATATTTGTTTCAGATAAATAATTAACATATAGTTTTTCATTTGGTTTGTAGGACTGGTCCACAAATGCTGACGCACTGCTCATGTGCCGCTCACGCTTGGATTGTGAATCCGGCTTAACAGTTCAGCCGCTACTACCTAAAAGGCAAATTTGCTCCGTTTTATAGCAATACTGTTTTTTAAAGCACTATTTAGATATAAGAAACATTTAGTAAATGTTCCTAGTACTTTTTCTCTCCTTCAGTCAGTCCATTCTTCAACTGTTCTCTTTTCGGGGACTGTTGTCTTTTACTCCTTCATTCTTGGTGCTCAGTCTCTTCAGAACCTTCATGGGCTTAAACTTCCCTGACTTCTTCTTCTGCTCACCCTGACCATGAAAGTCTGACAAAAGAAATAAAGCAAAGTGTATTAGCATGAATGTGCCAGATAAGACTGTGAGAGAAAAAAGAAATAACTCTGACCTTTTTTCTTCAGCATAGCAGCTACTAGCTTGTCTTCCTCCTCCTCCCTGAAAAAAAGAATTTATGGAATTTCACAAAACCGCATTCAAACGTGATACTAATAAAATTGCTTCATATTCCATATCAGATTAAACAGAGAGGAAAACAAGCTTAGCAGTTACTCAAACTCAAGATCACTGAATCAGAGTGCATGTAAACAGACTGCTTTACAGTACCTCTGTCTGTCAATATCTATATTGTTCACGATTTGGTTTCTCTGCTCAATTATAGTGACAAGATCTGCCATCAACTGCTTTTCCCTGTCTTTGTCTTCCGATGTCCACTCTTTCTCTGTCAGAGAAATGAATGATTGACACACAGAGAGAGATAAAGGAGGGACAAAATAAAAAAGGGTTGTTATTTGAGGAAAGGAGGAGTATTTACTCATAAGATAAGGTTAAATCAAGGAATGTTCACTGTTTTGTGCTGTTTCATACCTGGCTTGTTAAGTAAACATCTAAGTTCATATTCCACATCGGCTTGCCTCTCCTCCAGGTTCTGCTGTTTAGCTCTGAAATCCACACAGTGATCAAACATTATTTATGTTTCACATGTTACTGTTCTGAAAATAGCAGTTGGGACACATGCGTTATTTTTATTTTAGAAACAATTGTAGACTTTGCTATGGCAGCAGTTTTCAAACTGTTCTCAAATCGATTCCAAACACTAATGTTGCTTGTATATCAATATATTAAAATTCACAATTTGCATAAAAATGGAAAACATTAACAGAATAAAATGGATGAGCATCGACATTAAGGCACAGTGGAACATAATGGACAAACATTTAAAGGAAAAATGAAGCACTCAGTCAAGGTTACATTATTTAGTACATTGAATTCCACTTTAATGAATATATATTAAACAAACTTGATTAATGTAACCATTTAGCAGAAAACAGTATGTTTTACTATAGATTTTAGACCTAGGGTGCGGCCATCTTGGAATTTTGCCATGTCTGACATCACCGGGTTGGTTACGTTCTCTCAGCTGAACAGATACTGTGGAAGTAAAGGACTGAACACAAATACTGCAAAACCTAATTTAACCCAATACGTAAAGATGTGGACCTGGAGCTGGTGCAAACACAAGCATCAGATGTGTGTCTAATATAAAAATATATTTATTCTATTTTTCCCTTTTAATTACCGATCACTTGATGTGCTTTGGTCCACTCTCTGTATTACGCTGCCTGACTGCCTGTACGGGTTTCAACCATGGTAGTAATGGACTGAACACAAAGACTGGACAACCTAATTTAACCCAATGCATGAAGTTGTGGACGTGCATCACAGAGCTGGTGCAAATACAACAAATACAAGCATTTACATTGTGTATTTTTCTTTTGTTAATAATACCTTTCGTTTGATGCGCTTTGGTCCACTCTCTCATGCTGCTCCAGCGCTGCCTGATTTACATTCAGACTAATGCAATGATTAAAATCATACATGACTTCACGCTTTACTAAGTCACATCTTTGTGGATTATGTCAAGACGTATTCCCTTTTCCAGTCGATCCATTCAATCTCTCAACATGTATGAAGGACATAAACCTGTCACATGAAAAAACGAATCTTGGTTTGGTTTGAACACGAAATAAGGGGAGGGGCTGTTGTAGTGCAAAGTGAAAGTACCCGCCCCCATTACGTCAGTACTGGACCTTGTTGAAACCCAGACAGGCAGCATAATACAGGGAGTACACCAAAGTGCATCAAATGATCGGGAATTAAAAGGGAAAAATAGAATATATACATTTTTATATTAGACACACATCTAATGCTTGTATTTGCACCAGCTCCATGTCCACAACTTCACGCATTGTGTTAAATTAGGCTTTAGAGTCTCCGTGTTCAGTCCTTTACTTCCACTGTGACGTCAGACCCAGCGATATTCCAAGATGGTGGCACCCTAGATCAAAAATCTTAAGTAAAACATGCTGTTTTCCGCTAAATGGTTACATTAATCAAGTTTTTTATATATATTTCCATTAAAGTGGAATCCAATGTACAAAATAATGTAAACTTGACTGAGTGCTTCATTTACCATTTCAGCAAGAGACTGTTCTGTCATGTGCATTCAGAGTTGAAAAGTGTTTGATTTGATTTTATCCTGCTATTTTAATTTTTCTAGAGCAGTCACAGATGCTGAGTTCAGCGTGAGCCATACACAAAAAAGCAAAAGAGCTAAAACTAAATGCTCACTGCTGGTTTGAGATGCTACACCACATGATCTATTAATAAGAATGTAGAAATGAAAACACACACTCACCGCAAACAGTTTATGTGAAAAAGCCTAAGCTAACAATTTCTTCAGTTAATTTTTTAGGAACAAAGTTAAGTGGACTAAAAAGAAACATCAAATATACGAGTGAATAAATACTTTTTACTTCCTCACAAAAAGTTGTCACTTGTTTCAAAAAAGACAATTTTAATAGTCTCTATTGTGCTAGCATATGATATGTACTGTTTACCCTGTAAAATGAATGTTCAAGCATTATATAATTTCATTTTTACTTATTTGTTAATTGTTTATTAATAAATGTAAGAAAAATTCCGTTGGCGCCAATAGCCTAGTGGTTAATTGCGCCAACATATAGCACCATGGTGCTCACGGCAACCCGAGTTCGATTCCCGACTTGAGGTCCTTTGCCGACCCTTTCCCTCTCTCTGCTCCGAACTATTTCCTGTCAATTCTCTGCACTATTCTATCCATTAAAGGTTAAAACCCCTAAAAATATTATTAAAGAAATAATAATAATGTTCAAGCATTATATAATATCATTTTTACTTAGTTGTTAATTGTTTAGTAATAAATGTAAGAAAAATTCAGATTAATTGCATACCATACAGAGGGAGAGACTTTAGATCTTATTGATGTTTCAGCTTTCTAAATGTATACTGTAGTTCACTTACGTGTAAACAAGCTCAGCCTCTCTTCGTACTAATAAGTGCTTCTCATGAATCAGGGTGAACCAGTCAACAAGTAGATGTTCCTCCTCCTCATCTGAAATGGCAAAACAGAGAGATTGGTAGAACTAGAAATGGGACAGTATGCAAATTCTGGATCTAGATCAACAGCAAGCGACATCTAAATTCATAATGGTGTATTTTTATGAAGTCCCAGTTCTTAAAGTCCCCATGAAATCAAAACTAACCATATGACTTTTAGCTCACATTGCTAGTTTTGTGGTGAACTATCCATCTGTGCATGTCATTAAGAAAAAAAACTTAGTTTGACCTTCTTATCTTTAATTGAAATCTGAAAATGCATCTGTTTTTTTTTTTTTTTATTAAGTTGTCAGATTATGTTTATCTTAGGAATTGGGTATGGCTAACATATTTAGCCGCGCTGCTCCAACTGTCAGTTTTAACAACAAACAGAAATGTTGATGAGGAGGTGTCTGTAAGGTTGTAATAACTCTCCCCAAACCCTTTTCTTGATCTTCCTGAATGAATTGCCTACTTTACTACATCCATTCAACTCACAGTAGAAAAAGTCAAGCCATGCTCACTGTTTTCTCGTTTAATATTCAATTTCTCTAGGAACTGCACCACAATACTGAAAAAAAGGTCACAGCTTCCGGTTCATGCTGACTTAAGGTCTGGGGTTTATGTCCGGGACACACCAATGCTACATGCAGAACTCACTCCGATGTTAACCTGACGAGAGGCGACGTGTAGAACACACCAAACAGACCAGCCTGAGAGATGCAAATTCTGCATGTAGCATTGGCGTCGAGAAAGCTCTGATTGATTATTCAGCAACAAATCACAGCACAAGAACAAAAGCTGAAGTGATAGAACGCAAGCAAGTCAACATGGAACACAAAGCAGCTGTAATTTTATCGCAATTCTCAAATATTTGCAAACGATATGGATTAGAGCAATTCCATTCAAATGTCAACCTTGCTGTGAAAAAAATGATGTTTTCACCAAAATACTGAAACCGTTTCTATGTTTTTTTGTGTAAGCCAGTATTTTACAGTACTTTAGAAATACTCATGAATGTCTCTGCCAACATTTGATTTACCAAAGTCACACGAATGGCAGTTTTACATCTGTCACATCCATAACCCAGAGGTGTCATCCATAACGAAGCTTTTTTTCTCATAAATGCAAAAGTATTAAATCAAATCAATCATGTTTGTTCTATAGTGATCCAACTCTTATCCTTTTGATTAGCATTATTTTTTTGGGGGTCGTGCAGTTTAATTCACAGACTTTCTACAAAGTATGTATACTGCAAACTAGCATACTTTTTTGGTCACAACACATGTTTATTTTTCTCATTTAAAGTACAAAACATGTTTACAGATTTTTTTTTTTTAATCCCTTAACTCTGTGGTTAGTTGTTCTGGAAAATATAAACAGATGTTTCAATATAATGTTAACATATACTTTATATGTCAATGTTTGTTTTGAGCTTTTACTACAAATGTCACATCCATAATGCTGAAATTGCTCATTAGTAGATTGGCCGATGACAACAGGCAAGGAGACAACACAGTTGGCTTTCATTGGCACTAGTTCTTTGGCATCAATTTGGTGCGTCCCAGCCTTTAACATCCTGCATGTTAATACAAATTATAAATGACCCAAAGTCTAAGCGCTTTCATAGAGCCATTTTTGAAAATTCCCAATGATGATAGCATGTGTAGAGTGTGGTTCTCTTACCATTTGAACATTCTCGTAAACTCTTCTCCAAATCCACCCCTCTGTGTTCCAATTCATCCAACCGTTTCTCTAGATCACTCATCTCAACATGGATGTCTTCCACTGGGATAAACTGGTCTGACTGAACCTACCAAATACAGGACAAAAAATGTGAACATAATGCTGTCACTAATACATACAGTCAGGTCCATAAATATTGGGACATCGACACAATTCTAACATTTTGGCTCTATACACCAACACAATGGATTTGAAATAAATTGAAAACTATCAGCTTTAATTTGAGGGGATTTTCATCCAAATCAGGTGAACGGTGTAGAAATTACAACAGTTTGCATATGTGCCTCCCAGTAGTTAAGGGACTAAAAGTAATGGGACAGAATAATAATCATAGATCAAACTTTCACTTTTTAATACTTGGTTGCAGATCATTTGCAGTCAATTACAGCCTGAAGTCTGGAATGCATAGACATCACCAGATGCTGGGTTTCGTTCCTGGTGATGCTCTGCCAGGCCTCTACACAACTGTCTTCAGTTCCTGCTTGTTCTTGTAGCATTTTCCCTTCAGTTTTGTCTTTGGCAAGTGAAATGCATGCTCAATCGGATTCAGGTTAAGGTATTGACTTGGCACTTGCAACATTCCACTTCTTACCCTTCTTACTCTTTCGTTGCTTTTGCAGTATGCTTTGGGTCATTGTCCATCTGCTCTGTGAAGCACCGTCCAATGATTTCTGAAGCATTTGGCTAAATAGGAGTGGATAATATTGCCCGAAACACTTCAGAATTCATCCTGCTGTTTTTGTCAGCGGTCACATTATCAATAAATACAAGAGAACCAGTTCCATGCCCACCATATGTCACTACAACCACAATGCTTCACTGTTTTGGATCAAAAGCAGTTCCTTTCCTTCTACCCATCACTCTGGTACAAGTTGATCTTGATCTCATCTGTCCATAGGATGTTGTTCCATCACTGTGAAGGCTTTTTTTAAAGCTCTAATTTGGCTGTCCTGTCTTGAGGCTCACTCTGGTGAAGTCTTCTCTTGATTGTTGACTGTAACACACATACACCTACCTCCTAGAGAGTGTTCTTGATCTGGCCAACTGTTGTGAAGGGTGTTTTCTTCAACAAGGAAAGAATTTCATGTTTTCATGGTCTTCTGGGTCTTTTGGTGTTGCTGAGCTCACTGGTAGGTTCTTTCTTTTTAAGAATGTTCCAAACAGTTGTTTTGGCCACTCCTCGTTTTTTTGCCATCTCTCTGATGGGTTTGTTTAGTTTTTTCAGCCTAATGATCTCATCTTGAGAGTTGACAGCAACAGATTCCAAATGCAAATAGCACACTTGAAATGAACTCTGGACCTTTTATCTGCACATACACACACTTGGCCATGGAACAGCTAAGAAATGAATTGTCCCATTACACTTGGTCCCTTAACAAGTGGGAGGCACATATGCAAACTGTTGTATTTCCTACACTGTTCACCTGATTTAGGTGTAAATACCCTCAAATTAAAACTGACAGTCTGTAGTTAAAGCACATCTAGAAAAGGTTAAAAAAAAACAAGAAACAATAGCTGTGTCCTGTGGAATTACAAAATGTATAAAATCTAGGTTCCAATGACATAGAATATAACTGAAAAAGTTATGCACAGTGTGCATAGGTGTGCAAGACATTAACGGGTTAAAGTAAAAAAAATCCTGAGCCTGGGACTGGAGAGAATCTTCACAGAAGGACTTACTTCAAATATTGACAATAATAACAAAAATAAAGTAACAAGAGCTTAAAGTGCTTTAAAAACTTGCAAACTGAGACTGAGATAGACTTCATCTTTAATGATTATGCTTTACACCATTTATTTAAAAGTACTTTGTCAAAAAAAAAGTGTTTTCTTCTAAACAATAACAAGTACTTAAATTGCTCAAAGTGCTAAAGAACAGAACTGCTAAACTGAAGATTAGAAGTAAAATCAAGGCCATTATCACTTATTTTTTCTTTTATTCTGGGTTGTAAGCAAAGTCCTGCAAACTCTTTATTTTCAAGACATTTGGACCAGAAGATGGAGCTGGTACAGTGGAGGAGGCTGAGGGTCTGCTGTTTGTCCAATCATGTTTTTTTCTTCCGTCAAATAAAAACATCAGGCTACCTCAAATCGATCGCTCCACAGGAAATATGGATTTAAGTAAGGCTCCGCTGTTATTATTATTTCACAAAACCTCTGTGAACATTTTTAATAAAAGTTAAAGATTAAAGATTATGTCTTATTTCCTCCGTCTCACTCGTGGTTCATGTGCGCGCACTCCGAGTGATAAAAGAAAATGAGAATTAACCTCAAGGCTTATATGTTGACTTTTTGTATAACAATTTTGTTGTTTACATATGATATTGCATTAATTTGCATACATGTTTTATAAGCTATAAAATGAAAGCCTCAGTTTGGTGTGGAGATTTCATTATACATAAATCAAGAAAATCAAGATTTGTTTGATTCATAGATAATGTAGGCTACTTTAAAAACTGATGTTATATAAGAACTATGATTAACTGTAATTTTCCAAATAAAAATACAAAAAAGGTTGGTTTGTTGGTTGTACACTAAATCATTAATAGCCTGTTTGTTAAGTTTATGACGCGGCTCTTTCAGCACAGAGGCGGTCAGCATCAGCGCTGGTTTGTCAAATTATCTGTGTCAAACTGTGACCAGAAATATCCTTCTTTCAGTTTGCTTCTTTGGCAAAATACTTCTGTAGACACGTGTGTTTGCACGTGTTACCATTCCGCGAGTTAACAAACATTTGTTGCACATTTAGGGACGGATCACAAAGAGCACGCCTTTCCATTCCAAAAACACGAGGCGCACCGCACTGCCCTTCATGTTGACAAGAAAAAAAAGAAACGCTGTGCTCTTTTGTATGTCACTATAAACAACTAAATCAGCTGACCCGTATTGTGCTCGAGTTGTGTTGCTGTCGATGTTATAATTGTAATTTTTAATAATATTCTGATATTCAAGATCTGTAAAGTAATACAGCTCTGGATAACTTGAAACAGGGAACAAGTCTCTCCTCCATCATTAAAAGTTCGCCGTAGTCGCCTTGACAACACAATCCCTGCTGTCACCTCAACAGAAACCCTGCAGTGCTTTCATTTGATTGAAGAATGAAAAAGACGCGACTGACGTAACATGCTTTTTCTGCTCGAGAACACAACGTGCAACGGCAAAACGTGAGGCATCCAGGCAAAGAGCATAGAATCACCAAAAGGCGACACTCTAGTGCGATTTGGGAAACAGCCACTAGAGGGCGCGGCAGCCATTTTGGAATGAAAGTTCCAATAGAATAACAGCATATTAAAAGTCTGTAAAATAAACTATTAAAAGTGCTGATGATTGTGATAGTAAGTGTTGTATTGTCGTCTTTTAGGTTGTATCCCAGCTTTAATGCGCTTTTTAAGTAGATAAAAAAAACAAAGCAGCTGCTTGCCATCGCAACAGCAATAAGATCCAATGGAAGACCGATCGCTTTCACTCCAAAATGGCTGAATCCGGGGCTGTTGCTGTTGCAATGGAATGTTCTATTGAGTGTAGCCTCTTGGTCATTCTAAGCTCTTAGATCAAGGGCGCATAAGCAGTGTGTAAAACACTCGCGGCCGTTAGAAAACCATTCAACGGATGCCCATCTCAACGCACAAAGCACGTTTACTGTGATCGGCCCGTTATGCAGCCAAACTTTGAAAAAAAAATGTATAAAATAATATTTTTTTAATCAGTTAACTGATACCATTAATCGGTTACAAGCGCACCCTTTCGGTTAACGGTTAATCAATTATTTTGAGCATCCCTAATTAAACAGCATGCGCAGGCTCTAAAATATTGTTTTATCCCCTCACGGCCCCACACCGGAGATCCGGCACGGTGCCGGAATGCTTTAAGCCCTGCATTAACCTTTTGTCTTTACCATCAGGCAGGTTCCCAAAGTAATGTAAATGCTAAGTTCAAGGCATGGCTTTAAGGCTGATTGGATTAGCACCTATGCATTTAAATTGGTACTGTTTTGCTGATAAAATTAGGACCGGGAAGGTGCCATTGCCAGGCTGACTCCTTTACTTCATTTACACGCTTTGTTAAAGACGAGTTTCCACCTATAGGCACTTCCCCCCAAAAAGATTTATAAAATACAGGGTAACATTGCTCTAGTCAGACTTCTTGATGACTGCAGCAAATGGGCGAGTTCTCAATAAAGAATCCTGTTTAAAGAAATACCAGAAATTCTCTCACTCTTTGCTTCTGAGTTTACAACAGTCCAATACCGCATACTTACACACTGTATGCCATTATGAAGTATACTGTAAATAGTGCGAGTAGTGAATTCACAACAAATATTCTGAAAACAATTAGTGCACATTAAATACTCGGATGATGTACTTATTCAACCGATTAAAAACAAGTGTGGAAGGTTAAACACTTCAGCCATTTAATGGTCACATAGCAGAAGGATGCTAATGTTGAAAATTAATGTACTTTATTTATTTTGGATTACGCAAGCAAAATTCTCTTAGAGACGTTTGTGCCACCTCCTGATGTGAATGTAATTGTACTCATGAAATACTATTTGGTAGTATCGTTCACTTTGGCAACCATTACACTGCAAAAAATTATTTTTTTGTCTTGTTTCTAATCCCAATATCTAAAAATTCTTCAGTCAAGAAGCATTTTCTTGACAAGCAAAGCATATCATCTTGTTTTAGGAAATAATATGTTTCCTTAAAACAAGCTAAATAATCTGCCAATGGGGTAAGCAAAATAATGTCGAAAGAAAAAAACAAGATAATTTTGCTTGTTTAAGGAAAAACTTACTTAATTCTGGCATTTTATTTCTTAAGAAAACAAGACTTCTTGATTATAAGAATTTTTAGATATTTGGAATAGAAACAAGACCAAAAAAATAAAAATAAAATAAAAAAATCAAAGTAAAGGCTTTTTTGCAGTGTAAATCGTTTGAATTTCAGATTAAGAAAATGTTAAAGAAAAAAAATTTGTGCTCCATTTTGGATGACACTAAACTCAATAGCCACTTCAGTATATAAGAGCATATTGTGTCATTTGGGACGCAACTATAATCACCACTTTTATATTATATTAGCACTATAGCAATAGATATGGCACAGTTAAATAAAACAAAACAAAACCCATGATTCTAAACAACAAAAAGATAACTCACTTTGCGTTTAATTAGAGGAAATCCATGTCCAGGAGCAGGAGGTCTTGCAGGACGGGGTCCTTTTGGTGGTCTGGACACGAAAGAGCTGGCAAATGTGGTTGTCTTCCGATTGAATGGATTCTCTTTACAAGTGCGCTACAGGTGACAGTGATGATAATTAAAAAATTAAGATTCAGTAGAATTTCCAAGATCCAAAATGTAAAAAAACTTTCATTGAAATCTCCCCCACACACTGTGATCTGTTATCAACACTGCCCTGCTGCTTTATTCATTAAATACTTTTGCTAATAACAGTTCTTATATTATTAAGGTGATTCTGAAAAGTGTCAATGTGCCAACATTTTGAGAGTCACGACAAATACAATTTACACTTCCTTTATTTGCCAATGTCCAATAACTGCATAAAAAGTGCCAAATATTCATTAGACAAGTACTACAGTACAGCTTCAAAATTAACTGTAGGATTACAATAGACTGATATAGTATAGATTGATGTAGTATTGTTAGTATAGTAGTTTCTGTATTACATCTAATTATCACAGAAATACTGCGATAAAAGTCTATAGTAGTGTTTATAGAATCTTTAGTAAATTGCATGTTTTACTATTTAGCGTCTACTCAGAATTGTGTAATAATTGTTCATGCCTAATTAGTGAGTCACATTACATTTCATACAGCTGTCTGGTGACCAACATTAGGAATAAGAACAACTCAGAGACAAAACCTATAGAATGAATTTATAAAGTTCATGATACTGGAACAAACTTGTCCCATATAAGTTGTCTAAAATTTGTATATGATAGTTAAGTGACAGGAGCAAGGAGTTGAATATCACCCTGATGGTTGTGTTTGTTCTGAATAGTACAAATGTTTTTTTACAATTTCAGTTCAGTAAATAAAAAGTTTGACAAAATACTGCCTGTTTTTTTTCACCTTCTATGCCAATGAAAAAATATTACCTGCAAAACTGCTGTGCATTAATCAATACACATTAATGTTTTTTTCTGAATGAATCAATAAATCATTCATTTGAACAAATCACATGAACAAATAATCAGTGACTTGGTAGACAATTTAGTTTTATAATTAACGGAGTTATTTTATTAAAGAGCCCCTATTATGGGTTTTTGAAAATGAGCTTCCATGCAGTGTGTAACAGCACTAAGTGAATGAAAACTTCCAGCTGAGGTTTAAATCTGAAAGTGCACCGTGTTGAAAACAATTGATTCTTTATAGAAATAGCTGACTCAGAGTCGAATAAGTTAATCTTGTTGGGTTCGGATCTTTTGCATGAGCGTGTCAAGATAAAAACATGAACGCGCTTTCCCTTCAGACACTAGCAGAGCGTGGGGGAATCACAGGACTGATCATGACATGAAGATGACGATCATTGACAGATGGAGATTTTGCTACGGGGAATAAAGGGTTAAAGATCATTTTCACAACAACACCACTGTATAGCCAACCTAGTGCTGTGTTTGCTCCTGTCATTTTTCTGATTTTAGCTACAATAACCTACGCTGCAATGCAGGATTCGCCGGTCGTTTACTATTGAAGGAGCAGCAGAGACTATTATGTAAGGGACTTTGTCAGACTTTGACAGGGTCTTTGTCAGTAACTGTTACAGTTCACATGGACCAGTTTCTTCTTCCTCCAAATCATAACATGTAAGTGTAATTAAAATTGTTGCCTTGTTTTGTGTAGTTTGCAAAATATGCATTTAATTGTGTGTTGTAACTTGTAATCGTTCTGCGTGGCTTTCTATTATAGATCAGTGCTTGTACTGTATCTCTCAGGTTTATTTTTATGGGGCTGTTCACATATTGCGTTCAAAACCACGTTCAAACGCTATGCGTGCTTCTTCCTTTACTGATGTAAATGCATTTCTGAGCTCACGATCCTCTGCCGTTTGCCTTTGCAATGGCCACCAGCAGCTGTTCCTACACGCATGCAGCATGGTCAATTTTCAAAATACTTCAACTTTTGACACTGTGTGGATTAATAATGAATGTGTGTCGTTATTAATTGGGGTTAGGTTTAAGAGTAGAGTAATATGCTGGTGTTTAACTGCATTGCTTTGTTGCATTCTTGCATTGGGCTCTCACATACTCTGCTACTTTATAGCAGTGTTGGGCGTTTCTCTCTGTCTCGTGCTAAATGCAGTCGGCCAATCACGACAGACTAGGTCATCTGACTAATCAGCGCAGATTAGCTTCGCACTAAGGAGGGGTTTGGGAACAAATGAATTGCTGAACGATTCATATGGGAGTCACTGGGATAATTAGGTAAAAATAAATGCATATTATAAGACAATGAAAGTGTTTTTTGACCTTGCATGCATATAAGCCTGTTGTTGGAGACCCCAAAACCAAAATATGATACTTTTATAATGCAAAATAGGGGATCTTTAAACACAATAATTTTACATTTTCATATTAACTTCTATCAGAGATATAGTTCTCCAGAAAATACAAATCATGCCATAATTCACTAATCTTTGTGTCATTTTAAACCTGTAGGAATTTTTTTTGTTGAAGTTAAGTTTTGGAGCCGCAATAATTTGTCTCTAAATTGATCTAAATATCAATTTCATTTCAATTTCTGATTAAATTGCTGCCCACTCGATGCTTATAGCATTTACCAAATTTTCTTTACAGTGTCATTTTGTGATTAATTTGTGAACATATTAATTAAATCATCACTACATTATGTAACTAGATCAAACATTTGGATCAACTGACAGCCCAAAAAAAACACCTCATTTATATAGGGAACAAAATCTTCATGGTTTTTAAAACCTTTAAAAGGGCACCTAGGTTACCCCTTTTTCAGATTTAATATGAGTCTTTTGTGTCTCCAGAATGTGTCTGTAAAGTTTCAGCTCAAAACACCCATCAGATTTTTTTATTATACTTTTTATAAATTTCTCTTTTATACCTTTTTGCACCAGGTGGTGGTTTTGTTGTACTGCGTTTTTAAGGCTAATCCTCCCCGCCTACCGTTTCTACGTGCCTGTCTGCGTGCCTTAATCTCCTCCCTCGGCTGATTCAGACAACAGACAGATGTAAAGGAAACAGATCTCACGTAGCGTTTGTGAAAAATACTACAGTAAGAACTTAACCAATGAGTATTTTATGCATTTGTTGAGTTGCAACGATGAGTCGAACACAATGTCGTTACAAAGTTCACATGCGCGCACACACACAGATACACACACAAATACACACACACACACGCGCACACAAACACGCGTGCACACACGCGCACACACACGCGCACACACAGCGCGTGTTTAGCTTTGCAGTCTTTTTGCACGCAAATGTGACAGGATACCGGTTAATATCCACTGCTATATGGATATCCGTTATGTTAATGTACAAAATAACCCTGATTTAACATCCACAAACCGGGATTGAAGCGTCTTCTTTTAAAATTGTTCTGACACGGGGCTGTGGTGATGAAGTAAAGCTGAAGTAAATCGCTGTAATTCATTACACACATGTTTTGAAAAATTTTAAACTTGTAAAACTTACTCTTGATTGCATATGATGATGATTGATGATCCTAGCAAACTGAACACACCTTTTATTCCAGGTTGCTTTGCGCACATCCTGTCTTGTAGATATGATTATACACGTGACTACCGGGACATGTTAATACGCAGCTATTAATCAATTCATTGGTGGGGGGAGCGTGCTCCTACGTCAAGTTGCGGTCGGTCTGAAAACCGCTCCAATTTGTCCACAGTTTTTATGTTGTTAAATTAAAAAAAAAGGACTGGGTGTGTTTATATCACCCCAATATGACGGTCTAAACACTATACCTACACATATGTCTGTCCAAACAGCTTGAAAAGTAGATTTTTCACCATAGGTGCCCTTTAAAAAAATGCTCACCTTGCCCGGAGTTCCAGGTGTCTGTGAAGTGGGTGTAATTTTAAGGCCTGCAGAAAGGCTGGGTGGTCTCGCACTGCGATTGGTTTGTGGGGTTGCAGGTGCTGAGCTGGTATTGGTCGGTGGTGGTGGTGGAGGAGACAGGTTTGGAGAACAGCGAGGCTGAAGCTCAGCTTTTTGAGACAAAGCAGAGGCTGGAGTGTTAATCGATGGTTCAGACACACTCTTGGTGAACAAGTGGTCCTGTTCATTAGCAGCAGCTTTCTGGGGGATTGCACTGTAGTCTGAGGAAGAGGAGGAAAGACTCTCTGTGCTCAGAGCTAGAGAAGAAGCAGGAGAAGAAGTCTGAGATGAAGGAAAAGCTAAAGAACAGCAGGAAAGAGATAACGCAGAAAAATACACAAATACAGAAAACACACATGTGAGTTGATGTTTAATAGTTAAGCCAAAAATTTAAATTATGCCATAATTTACTCACCTTTCAATTGTTCCAAACTCGTTTGATACAAATTGAAAACCTGTAACCACTGACTTCTATAATAATTGTTTTTTCTATTATAGAAGTCAATGGATACAGGTTTTCAGCTTTCCTCAAAATATATTACTTAGTATAAAGAATTCATAAAGGTTTGGAAAAACTTGAGGGTGAGTAAATTTTCATTTGAGGTTGAACTAATTAGAAACTATTTTAATTCATTGTTCGTTCAGGGTAGTTCGGAGCATGTGTTAACAGACACATTGTGATCCAAAAATGTATTAGTAAGTTGAAGATAAAGATTACTAAATTATGTAGATGTATTGTTCATAGTTTATTCATATATACTAGTAAAGATAACTAATGTTAAATTCAACCTCAATTTTTGTGTTACCAGTATGTTAATTTAACCTCCAATAAATTCCAGTTAAAAAATAAGTATGCAAGTATATAAAGTATATTTCTATCTTGTGTGACTACTGTAAACCAGTGGTTCCCAACCTTTTTATCACTGCGGACTGGTCAACGCTTAAAAATTTTATTGCAGCCCAGGGGGTGGGTATATGTAGATTGGTAGGTCATCAACCGTTTTCTCAGAGGATGACAAGCTGACAAACAATGCTCGCAGCATTCTGAAAATGTTTTCAACTGGGAGCGCCTGATAGCGCATTGCGCCCAATCTGTGCGCACAAGCCCGACCTCCATGGAAAAAATGAACTTGTGAATAGAAAAGACAGGATATTTGAATGACCGCCATCATTTGCGATCTCCAGCAGTTCATCTTCTTACTCAGACATGCTGGATTCACCTGATTAATTGACAAATGGTGATTAACAGGCTACACTTGAGTCCAAACAGTTTGAGAACCACTGCTAAAACTTATAAGTGCTGAACAGATTCCATTACATATGGCCCTTCAGTTGTATTAGAGCAGATATACATCAGTCTCAAAGTCTGTAGCCAGCAGCAAAATAGTACGGACTGACTAGTGCCAAAAGTAAATAAAAATAACTAAAACTAAGCTAGTCAAAGTGTCATCATTTTATGTTAGAGAGTTACATCAAATTGAATGACTTCAGACATTGCAGCAACTAACCTGATGTAGAAGAATTTGGAGCTTTGGGTGCTGGACGCTTCTTTCTTCGGACACTTATGGGACTTTCAGATCGGGCAGGACTTTGTTTTCCTGCATCCCCACCTGGGACCTCAGTAGACTGAGTGATCCCATACCAAGGATGACTAGCCACTACAGGACCAGGGGCATCTTCAGGGCCAAATTCTGGCTCCTCCTCTTCCTCCTCATTTTCAAATGGATTTGGTGGAGTGGATGGTCTTGATGTCTCCTCTTTTTGAGAAGGAGATGCACCAGTACTGGGAGGCACAGCTGTGCCTGTGGGTGGGCGAGGTGCTGGTTTCCTCTTAGTTTCTGACTGGACGAGAGCCAGCCAGGGCGGATCCTTTGGTTTAGGAGTCTCACCAGCTTTGCTAAAGTCAGGAAAGGAATAGATTTAAATTACTAGATATATATATATTTATATATATATATATATATATTTATATATATATATTTATATATATATATATATATATATATATATATATTTATATATATATATATATATATATATATATTTTTATATATATATATATATATATATATATATATATTTATATATATATATATATATATATATATATATAAATATATATATATATATAAATAAATATATAAATATATATATATATATATATATATATATATATATATATATATATATATATATATATATATATATATATATATATATATATATATATATATATATATATATACGCATATATTTGCAGCTTAAAGTGACATTTAAGGGCTCAACTAGGTTAATTAGGTTAACTAAGCAGGTTAGTGTAATTAGGCAAGTTATTGTATAACGATGGCTTGTTCTGTAGACTATTGAAAAAATATATAGCTTAAAGAGACTAATAATTAATTATTTTTCATCCAGGACAAAATAAAGGAGTAGTTACCCAAAAATAAGAATTCTGTTAATAATTACCCTCATGTCATTTCAACCCCAATGACCTTTGTTCATCCTTGAAACACAACTTAAGATATTTTAGATGAAATCTGAGAGCTTTCTAATCCTTCATAGACAGTTATGGTCTTGAGAAATTCAAAGTCCAGAAAAGGAAGCGAAAACAAAAGCTTCTAAACAGTCAAAACATTACATATGACTTCTGTTATTCATCTATGATCATATGAAACTCCAAGAACACTTTTGTGTGGCAAAAAATAACAACTGCACAACAATTTTGTCCAGTATCAGATCAGGGTGTGCATCTACTACACGCAATACAATTCTTGCATGTTGTGCTGTTGACTCTAAGGGCAATACATTTTGCTGCCCTTACATCTCAACACACATCCTTATGGTCTGACATGGCAAACAGAGTCATATTTTCAGTTTTTTGGCCACACAAGTGTTTTTTAAGATTCGTATGATAGCAGTTGATCATGTGTTGATTATGCTTTTTGGTCCTTTTCTGAACTTTGAATGTCTCTGGAGTATTGCTGTCTATGGAGGATGAGGAAGCTCTCAAATTTAATCTAAAATATCTCAATTTGGATTGAAACAGCATGTGATGGGTAATAAACAAGATAAATTTCTTATTGTTGAACTTTTTAAACTCTCCATTTTGAAAAAAAGCAGCCAAAAAATCTCAATGCTGATATTGTTAAGAACCATTATTAATAATTAAGTATTAGTAAAAACAGAGCACCAAAATAGCATTTTTAAACCAGTAATAAAAGATCACGTGACAACAGATGCCATCACAGACATAAAATTATATTACAATTGCATACAGATATATAAAAGCATTGTTTAATTGCAGTAATTGCAGTTAATTTTGATCAATAAACTCAGTTTTGGTGAGCATAAGGGACATGTTTCAAAAACAGAAACCCAAACATTTTCGTTACAAACGTTTGACCATTAGCATAACAAACATAAACATAAAACATACATAAAAACAATGTACATAATAAAATGTCATCAAGTTTCTTACCGAGCAGGAGAGTGCAATCTTTCTTTTGGAACAGGAACTTGAGGAGTATCCGGATCTCCTAGAGCCACAATTAACATTTGAAAATATTTATAACATTTAAACCAGGGGGTGTCCAAACTCGGTCTTGGAGTGCCGGTGTCCTGCAGATTTTAGCTCCAACTTGCCTCAACACACCTGCAAGATGTTTCTAGAAAGCCTTGTAAGAGCTTGATTAGCTAGCCCAGGTGTGTCTGAAAGGAGTTGGAACTAAACTTTGCAGGACACCGGCCCTCCAGGACCGAGTTTGGACACCCGTGATGTAAACACATGCAAGAGAGTGGCCAGTTTAATGACAGACATTGTTATGAACACAGACAAATCAGTGTCACTGCTCACCATTTACAGTAATGCTTTTAGAGATTCTAGATCTGCGTAGCCTTGGGACAGGGCGAGGAGCAGAACTGGGCTCCAAAACCCGTCTAGGAGCTGGTACCGGTCGACCCTCTGCTGTAGTACTCTTTACTAAGGTTGATAGGGCATCGCCATTGGCCAGATCAGCAGCTGGCTTGTGGTCTTCTCGCTGAATATCCCGATCCTCCTCTTCAGATTCATCAAAAGGATTTGGTGGACTCGAAGCTGCTCCATCCTCCGTCTCCACCTTTGAATTGCTATCTGTCTGCTTTCTTAACCTTTCTTCTAGTTCACTTGTTTTCTCTTCGTCTCTCTGTATAGAGATCTCAGAAATATTCCCACAGCGTGGATCTTCTGCGCTTGCTGTGGTTAATTTGGCTAGTCGATTACTCATATCTGAATGTCCATTCTGATTGGTGGAGGCTGACCTGGGGAAGTGGTGTGTGCAAACCAATGCTCCAGGATCCTCTGTGAACTTGTAAGAGCCTGGCAGTAAAGTTCTGCTGCATTCCCTACATCTGAAAACAGTAATTAGAGCACAGGCAATAATGATGGTTATTTTCGAAACTATAAGCTTTAAATAATAACAAGTGATACAACTGCATGCTGCAATTAAGGGGCCGAACACTACAGAAGCAAAATGATGAGCAAGCATGGTAGCATGGTAGTAAGACCAAAAAGAAATATTTGGTAGGTGATTTTAAGCAAAATGGATGAAAATTCATAAATAAAATTACTTTGTTTGATGTGGCATAATTGCTTTAAAAATGTGCTTTTTGGTTCTGTTACCCAGTAAATTCATGTGCAAATAGCTGTTTCCATCTAAAACTGCTAATTAACTTTATATGCATATTGCATAAAAGTCATGCGAATAAAGCAGCGTTTCCATTAATTAACTGGCGCCAAATATCAACAGTAAAAACTGAATTTACTGAAGAAGGAGAAGCTGCGTGAATCTTTTCTTTATTCAAGAAATGACTCGCGCCTCAGAAGACAAATGCAGACACGCAATGAACATGTGGTGAAGTTTGAAGGCGTGAGACGCCGTTGACAGTTCTGGAGGTCATTAATAATATAATAACACTAATACTGAAATGGTTAAGGGTTTTAGAATAACCAAAACAACATTTCAGATGTTTACAGTGTGCGATGTGTTATGTTACAGTGTGCTCAGCCTGCTGGTTTGTCCATACACACACATTTTCACATGATCTCATAACAAAATCACATGACCTTTTTTAATGCGTATACTGGAATTAGTTCGATAAAAGTGTTTCCATCGTAGTTTATGTGCATGTTTTCGAATAAAAAGTTTATCCTATGAGCATTTTCAAAATGTATGCAACACATTTTTTATGCGCATATCCAAAATGGCATAAAAATAGGTGGATGAAAATGTAGCTGATGACAAGCAAAGTTTGGTGTCAAAACTTTGCATATATAGTGTCTCAAATACAGTTTGGCATCTTTCAGTCAAATTTGTTGATATTATAAATGTGGTTTTGATTTGAATTCAAAATCTGTGACAATCAGACTTTATAACATTATGGGAGGGTTAACGTTATAGGAGGGTTTTGAAATGGTACGTTTTCAACCGATTTAAAATGGAAGATGGCCATTTTGGCAAATTCCAGCATAATTGGTATCCATGTTCTCAGCATTGCACAAGAAATCAATCAAATTTGATAATTGATCATTTTCAAAAATTATCATTTATATACATTTAATCAAAACTGCTTTTTGCAAAATTACAAAAATGTCTGACATGAGAAAATTGCGTTAAACATGATGCTCTGTATGCAGCTACAAATCTAAAAGCCCCAGGGATCTCATTTATAAAACATTGCGTAGACACCTTCCTTAAAGTAAGCGTGTGCCAGAATGAATTTTAGTTTATTTATTAACGATTATATGATGATCTAAAGAGGTTCAATTAAGTCAATATGAAAAGTAAACATGTTCACTGAAGAGTTTACTTACAACTGCGCACATTCTCCTGTCAATTTTGTTTTTTATAGATTAGAATGCCGTTTTCTGCAGTTTTGGCCATAACATAAAGAAGTAATAAGCAATAAGAGGTAATAAGAAGTAATATTTAAAACTCCAGAACACTAGGTGGCACTTTGATGAAACTGAAATTGTACTGGTAACCTCAAGTCATGGTGGTTAAACAAGAGGACATTTACCACTAATGCAGATATTATGCTATGAAAGTCAACTGCTCACCTGAAGCAGTTCCGATGGTAAAGTTTGCCATCAACGAGGATCCTCTGAACCAGATGAACATGTTTTCCACAGACTGAACAGGTGCTGCTCAAAGTACTGCGTTTTGGTTGGATATCTGCACCCGACTATGTAGCGCCAAGAACCAGGATGAGGATGGAAAGTAGACAGGAAAAAGTTGGAGAAAGTATGTTAATATTCACTTATGTCTGTTTTGGAATATATTGCAAATTTGATCTACTCTGTTAAAGGGGTCATATGACACAATTTCATGTTTTCTTTAATTTTCGAAGTATTAAAAGCTGTTTGTGCATATATATGTTCCATTAAAGACTTAAATACTGAAAATAATTAAATATTATTTTTAAAAGCCAAGTCTTGTTCACCTTCATAAAACATCTTATTCAAGCACGCCCCATAAATCTGCATCAGTGTGTGAGAACACAGTTAACACACCAAACAAATGTATTTTCAAAGAAAAGTGGCATAATTTACTGTAGCTTTGTTGGCATCCTCAAGTCATAGAGATGCTGTGCACTACAAAGTAAAAGCCAAACTACTTGCTCTAGTTATGCTAGGAAAGTTGATAACTTCATCATCTGTATTTTCTAGATAAGGTAGCAATATTTCTGTCACACCCTTGAGGTATTCAGATAATCAAAATATGGTATGTGAAAAAGAATGTGTTTTTTTTTTTTACTTTAAACCATGCAAACACGTTGCGTTCCACCAAATAAACCAAATATTATTCTTTAACAAAGTCATATGCCCCCTTCAATACTGTGTAATGTTTAAATATGTATACATCACTATTTAATCATCATCTATTTGACATTAGTAAAAACTTAAGTGATGTCAGAAATTACAAATATTTATTAATCAATTAATAAATCAATAATAATAAAACACTTTAAAAACACAAAAGTGCTGTACATAAGACCTAAAACTCAAACAAGACACACATACAATTAAAGTTGTTTTAAGAAACCATAAATCCATTCAAATAAACAAGCAAAATCTTATTAGGTGTCAAAAGCCAAGCAGAAAAGAAGTTAAGATTTTTAAATACAAACAACAAATAAACATGTCTAATAATGAGAGACAATGCATTAGGAGCTGCTACAGTAAAGGCATGGTCCCCTCTAAGCTTAGGCTTTGGGCACATTCAGGAGCAACTGATCAGCTAATCAGAGAGAAGAGTTGATATGGAAGAGTGCAGCAGTTCAGAAATGTAAGTTAGAGCAAGATCATTTAGAAATTTGAAAACAAGGAACTTTGAATGGGATCCTGAAATGTACAGACAGCAAGTGAGGTGAGGATGGAGCAATGGGGGAACATGCTCATATTTATGTGTACCAGTTAAAAGACCAACTGCAGCATTTTGCAACATCTGCAGATCAGTGGCAGAAGACCCCACATACAGTGAATTACAGTATTCAAGTCAAGTGGTAACAAAGGCATGAAATATTTTTGAAGAGTTTGCATTGGAAGAAATGGCTTTATTTTGGCCAGTTGCCTCAGTTAGAAAAAAAAAACTTCTCTGCACTGATCTGATT
Source organism: Danio aesculapii (assembly GCF_903798145.1). Taxonomy (NCBI): domain Eukaryota; kingdom Metazoa; phylum Chordata; class Actinopteri; order Cypriniformes; family Danionidae; genus Danio; species Danio aesculapii. Next base: position 20,363,149 of record NC_079440.1, on the reverse strand, counting down.
TTTCACCTCTAGGATAGTTATTGTTTGCTTGATGTGCTAAGTCAAAATACCCAAATCAACCAGCCAAAGACCATTGTTTCTTCATTAAAAGTATGTATGACTGTCTCAACCTTACTGAGTTCTATAGAAATCTAGCTATCATCCAAATAACAATGAAATGACAAGCCATACTTCTAGATTATTGAACCAAGGGGGAGCAAATAAAGAGAGAAAAGAAGAGGACTGAGCCCTGTAATACCCCACAAATGATCACGGAAAAGGCAGACACAAAGTCCTCACAAATTACTTCTACCCAGAGAGTCATATTTAAAAAACAACAGAACAATAAAAGGTCAGATTTTTTTGTTGTTGTTTTTTTCATATATATTTTAGTTTTTTTCACCTTTATTGTATAGGACAGTACAGATAAGGCAGGAATACATGGGGCGCAGAGAGGGAGAGGTGGGATTGGCAAAGAACCTCAAGCCAGGAATCGAACTTGGGTCACCTTGAGCACCTCAGCGCCATATGTCGGCACACTTTACCACTAGGCTATTGGCACCAACAAAGGTCAGGTTTAAACAGTACTGTCTTCCTTACTTCAGTCTGAGCATCACGGTCCTCTGGAGGAGCCAATGGTCTCTTTATGGCTGGTCTGATATGGCCAGGACCGCTAGGGCTCTTTATGCATTTGGAGACAGCTAAATGAAAGATAAAAACAAGTTATTCAGCATCATGGTGGAACACATTTCTGTTTACATTTTGGCCTATTATTCTACAAACATAAATGTTTATAACTGAATGTGCCAGCTATTTGATATTCACTTTCATCTGTGTTAAAGATAAATGCACAATTGTCCTTTTACATTGAGGCAAAAGAGACAGAAAATGTAAAAACATGATCCCAAGTTTGTTTTACACCTTACAAGAAATGACAATTGAGCACAATATGCATGCACCACCAAGTAGTGGAATTTTTGCTATTAAAGTGAAAATAACATGAGAACTTTACAATGACTGGTTTCTCTATATCATTTTTAGTATGAACAAGAAATAAAAGGAAAACGTGGAAGCAAAAATTCAGTTTTCGGATAAATCCGGATTATAGACCATAGGTGTCAAAGCCAATTCCTAAAGGGCCGCAGCTCTGCACAGTTTTGCTCCAACCCTAATCAAACAAAGCTGATGCAACTAATTAAGGCGTTCAAGATTCTTCTGAGCACCTCGATTATTTGGATCAGCAGTAGACTGAGCCTAAATGTACGAATTGAAGAACTGTACAAATTGAGCTGTACTGACAGTAATAGGTGACATTCTGTCAATTACACACACGAAGGTATACTACTAAGGCAGTACAAATTTAAATTAAAAATGCACTAGTTCATACACTTTGACTAAAAAAAATAAAGAGGATTAATCTGTCCTGTTTAACAATACATATTAGATGATGAGCAAACAGCAAAGCTGGTTTGTTTACTTGCACCACCCAATGGCTGGCACGTTCTAAACCAGTTCCAATTACACCACGCTAAACAATTATACACAATCAAAATAATCCATGAATATAAAAAAACTGCAACTGAGTTCAAGGCATGGTTCCAATTATATCTTTCCTATTCAATGCATTCAGATTGACCAACAAACACTGTGGGTGGAGAATACTACATTTTAACAACTGAAATCATATATCCAAACATTTAATCTCAATGTGCGTTACAAAATTGTAAAAATTTAGAATGGACTTATTATCTAGGGCTTTTAATTTTTAATTGCCCTGGCGGCTTCAATCTCTTTGTTGTGCCTTTTCATCTTAAGGTCTCCTTTTTACTTTTTTGTGGTTGTAAGAAACTGCTTAAATGAAATAATGTGACAATACCTCAATAACACTTGCAGTGTCATCACTCTGCAACATCACATGCATTCTTTGCATACTCAAATGTGCTGCAAAATGCACTGAATATTTGTAAATTAATAATCTTGTAAGGTACCAGGAATATGTTTTATTTGTAAGCAAAATCTACAAGCCTACAGAAGTAGATGTAAACAATTTGTAACTAAAATATGCCCCAATGAAGTAGAATCAAATCAAACAATGGATTAGCTCATAAAATTAACTGTATGTGAATAGGACTACAAACTGGATGTGCTGAACATGTTTGAATTACTAATATGCATACATAAACCATACCTGCCAACACTCCCGTTTTTCCCAGGAGTCTCCCGTATTTCAGACCCATCTGCCGCCACCCTCCCATTTAGTTTTTTCTCTTGGAAAAGTCCCGTAATTTCACAACATTAATAATGTTTTCATAGTCACATTCAATTCAGACTAATTCTGGATTTAATAAACAAATTTTACATTTGAATTTCTTTCAGTTTTGAATTTCATTTTTGATAACACATTTTCAGATGACAATTCTTCTATTTGGATGCATGCAGAATGAAGATGGTTGCAGTCAGATCGGGACAATGATCTATATTTTTCCTTGTGTTAAGAGAAGAGTTTGCCCTTAGAAGACTTTGAATATTTATAATTTTAGATTAATTACTGTGAAAATACATTTATCTCCCTGTTACTTGTTTAAAATTGGTGAGAAGTGGTTAGATTTAGAGGTCAGGTTAAGTTATCAGTAACGACTAAATGGTGCTAATGTAATTTTTATTGTAATGTAATATAACATTATAATAGCTGTATATAACCATACAGCAAAATATCACTTCATGATGACAAATCTGTATACCAGCAAATAACCTCATGACAATAAAAGCAAACTTTTCTCAGTAAAAGCAATAGGTTTTTTTATGGCTCTAATAAAGGCCCTAACAGGAGAAGTGTCCACCAAAGCTTTGTTGCAGCTGAAAAAAACAGCTCTCTTCCAAAAATGCTCAGCTGTGAGTGCTTTTCGAGTTGTCCACACATTTTAAAAAGGCAGAGTGCTCAGCATTTGGTCACGCTACTGTGTTCGAAAAAGCAGATCACTTTCATAGACAACAACTAAAAAATATGCTGAAAATATGCACAAATCACTTGGACATTCACTGCTCTGTTGGAGCCCATATGCAAGTGTGTGTAAATAAAATATTGACAAATATAAGTTTCTGCTATTTTCAGTACTCACTATGAGATTTGTTGGTGAAGAAGTTATAATACTGAGACACATAGGTAATGATGCTCAATCTGTCAGGCACACTCATGGACACCATATCTTCTGCATCCAGCAGGGCTGGAATCCCCAGCTCTCTCTCCGCAACCTCAAATGCCTTTGAAATGAAAAGAGAGAGGTCACATAAAAGCACAGCTTAACCAGTCAAAAACAGAATTTACATACATATACAAACATTATTATGGGTTTCATAGTAACATTAAACACGCAAATAATAAAGCCAGTACTTAACATTTGTTTCAGCAGTATTTGGAACATCTGTAGCCTTTGAAGTGATCAACATCAATAATATATTGCCATATTTTTCTTCAATAATAACAGTCATGTGATCAAGGGCGGACTGGCCATCTGGCAGACCAGGCAGTTTCCGGCTGGGCTGACATACTTTTTGGGCTGTGCTGATCATCTTCTTATAATCTGATTGGCCCATAAAACGCTTAGCATGCTGTCATTTTTTTTCTGCCTAATTAATTGACGATGCTGTGATCTGTGACGTTCTGAATACAAGATGTTTTTTTTTTCAGACAGACCGGCCCATGTCACATAATCTGCAGCCCATTGTTGTTTGTCTTTATTGACATTGGGCTGAGCCAATCACAAACTATTTTGCGCAGTACGTATGGTGAACAGAAGCAGCGCGCAGATGTTTGCCTTTCACATGAACTGCGTCTGCAGTGCACGGCGGATTGGCGACTGTTGCACATCAACCTATCTCTGTCTATTCTATCTAGTTACCTATCTATCTATATAAATATACTTTTTATTTTTACTTTTCATCTGCACCAAGTGCCGCGGCAACTTCCTCTCATGCTGTTTCCTTAACCTTCAAGCTTTATTTTACAAATTATATAGATCCTAAAGAACTGTTTGCTTCTCACACTCTATAAGGAGTGTCATTAATGTCTTTTCAGGTGCACTATGTCAGAAGGCAATCACCTGTGATATGATGAAATTTTGTTTTGATTGTTAGCATGTAGGCTTATAGTTATAATAATATTTATAAAATATAGTTATAATGATTTTTATACATGATCAAACTAGTCTGCTTACTTAAGCAAAACTAATACTGAAATTATTTTAAATTGGGTTTTGTAGTTAAAATAAATTAATATTTGTTGCATTTTTTAATCGTTTAAGTTCATTTGATTAACTATATAAAATCTTTAAGCTATGTTTTGATGTTTCACTGTTGAGTTAAACATTTTAATTTGTTAAGGCAAGGAAAGTTTATTTCTATAGCACATTTTATACACAGTGGCAATTTAAAGTGCTTTACATAAACAGCAATAAAAGAGACAAGTATAAATAAAATAGAAACAAATAAAATAAAAACAGATGAAAACAGCGTAGACAGTTTTTCCATATTCCAAAAACCCCGGTGTATCATATTTTCTCATTTTACTCCGGGACTTTTCCATTCTGGTGATCACCCCCCCCCCCCCCACCCCCCCCCCCCCCCCCCTCTCTCTCTCTGTGGACTTTTTCAGTCACTATTCATCTATTGAATATCTCCAACAGAATCGATTTTTCACCTAAAATCGAAAGGTTAGGCTTTACAGCTCTAATTACGTGCCCCCCAATTACAACTTCCTTCTGGAAGTAAATCGCACGGCCCCTGATTTCTACCCCCTTCTGGGAGTAGATCGCTTTAGCTAGCCAAACGTAATAAAAGGTCTTGATCTCAGCCAGATGCCAGGGACTTTAAACCCCCCCCTCCCGCCGCAACAGTTATCTGTTGTGAGTCATCGTATCGGATCTCACTTATATTAATTACGCTGCTTTCCCACAGAGACAGATCTACTAGTATGGTGATTTGGCCCAAGTTAAAAATTTTAACTGCCCAATTAGATACATAAACAGGAAGGGTCTCTGATACATTGCTTATATTATTTAACTTCATTATTGGTAATCAACATTAACAGTGTAGCCCTATCACACATTCTACACTTAACGGTTAATACGTAATTATATTTACATATTGAAATATACACAAAAAGGTTATAATAGTTTTGGATATTTCATTCGTTTTAGATTTTATTTCGTTTTGACTTTTTGTTTTCAAATTCAATTACTTTTGATTTACTACAAATTTACTAGTTTTTATTAGTTTCTATAATTTGAAATTGCTTAGCTTAGTCTACAAATAAGGATAGTTGTTAGGTGCAAGATTCAAAATCATCAGAATAAATATTGTATAATAAATACTCAACCACACATTTTTGAAACATGTATTCAGAGGACACATGACCACTATCATCTACCACTACCATCTGCCCATCCTCAAACTCAAATATAATAGCCCACAAAATAGCAGCCTTAGGTAAAATATGTGTGAAAGATTGCTTCTGAGGTGGGAAGTTCAGATATTTAATGCGAACAGGATCTTTTGTGACAATTCTCCCATGTTAGGACTCAACATTACGTAGTCAGCAATCATAATTTCTGTCAATAAAAACATCACCATGATCTGAAAAATTTCTTAAAGTTAAGTTTTGCAACCCAACTGAAGCATGATTCACTTATTTAAATTCCATTACAATTTTCTGTTGTGAAATAAACTTTTATTTTTTGCCAGACTATCTCATTTAAGCCCTCGGTTTACCCGTGATGGAGTTGTTCAAGTTTAGTTCAGTCACAGCAGGTTGTCATGTAATGTTTGTGTTCGGTTCACTGAATCATGCGTGTGCAGTGTTATCAGTTCACCTCTTCTCAAATCTGATCTCAGTGTACTGTTCTAATAACTGAATAACAGGATATTATTCAGTTTGTTTCGAGTCAGAGGGGGAATTAGGCATGCAAGTAGTAAGCAGTTAGTAGCATGCAAGTAGTAAGCAGTATGTAGATAAGAGTGCTTACTGAGACGCAAATCGTTTCAAATGATTCAGTTTGATTTAGTGAATTAGTTTGATTTGGTGAACTAGTTCAACTGGTTTACTTAGAAGATCCGGTTAAAAGAACGATTCGTTCGTGATTGCAATCACTAATACAGAAATAAGACCTATTATTGAGCACAAATGGGTTAAAGTAATAATTTTAAGTCTCTGAGTTTAATGCTGTCACTGTGCTGCTGTCATGTGCCCTCGTTGTTTTTGTCGCGGGAGCAACAGCGTAGATGACTGAAGGAGAACTGGCTCGATATGGCCAATGGCAGCAGGATTACAGACTCTGAGGTGCCGAACAATTAAGCACCTGGCAGCACGAAGTAAATAGATTTACTTTTAAAAGGTATACAATAAGATTACGTATTAAATACATTTACAAAGACAAAATGAAGGATGTTTTTGCTGTAATTTTAGTTAGTTTCAGTTTTGTATGAACACAATACGGTTTCAATTAGTTTTATTTTATTATATTTTTATTTCAGTTAACGAAAATGTTTTTAAATTTTAGTTTTTTTCGTTCATTTTCATTAATTATAATAACCTTGATGACACAACATGTTAAAGAGAATGAGAAAGCCACCTGTACAAAAAACCTGCACCTAAATATCATAATATAATAATTGCACTGTTGCATACTCAAAACCACAATTGACTAAAAGGATTATTTAAGCTCTGTTGTACATGAATGAACATTACAATCATATGACTGACACGTGCATTTAGGTGTTTTGCTGAAACCACTTCCTCTTTTTATAACATACTGAAAAAGTCATCAAAAATAAGAACACAATGTAAAAATTGTTAACAGCTAATTCAGCATGATGGTAAATATATCAACAGCGTCATATCTTGACATTACGTCAGCTGTTTGTGTAATACCCACCAGACGGTTGTTCTCAAAGACATTTTCTTTTGACAGGGAGTCAAAATCTCTAGGGGACAAGAAAGAAATGAAATTCATGTTTAGCAATATCAGATCTGCCCAGTCATGAATCACAATCTCAGTAATGAAATATACAAGAGATCAGATGCTAATTCTCTCCAATCGGTAACTCAGATCCTCTAGCTAGCTAACTAGCTAGAGCCGTGATAGCCGTGATGTGCATTTCTATTCATTAAAGTTTCATATAAGAGCTGCATTTGTTCTCCTCTAATTTGTTGTCTATTCATAGACCACTATAGTTCAACCTAAAATTAGCAAGCTTTAAAAAATGAGACGCGATGTGTTTAGCAGTCTGCTCTGATGTATGAGAACAGTGTTATGTTGGTCTGTTTGCTAAATGCCTTTCCATTCATCTAATCCCAAACATTTGAAGTTTAGCAGCCTACAGTGAAAAGAAATAGCAATGAATGGTCCATTCACATCAAGAGGAAAAATAAATTTGTTTCTGGCTGAAGGAATGAAACTTATATTTACACTGCACAATAGTAGAGGGCAGAACACCAAATGCACCTTTTAGTAGTGTTAGTATATTCATCCTCTTTTATATATTTTTTTATTTATTATTTATTAAGTTTGGTGGTTTATTCCGCTGTGGTGACCCCAGATAAATAAAGGGACTAGAAAATTTAAAAATTAATAAAGCCGAAAAGAAAATGAATGAATGAAGTTTGGTTTTTGGTATTCTAAATTGATTTTGATAAATACAGAATTAGTGTGTGTGTGCGTGAGATGACTAAAGATTAAAGATTACCTATTAAGATATTTATATATCTCTATTTCATAGGTTGCCACAGCGGAATATATATATACAGTTGAAGTCAGAATTATTAGCCCCCCTTAGAATTTTTTTCTTTCTTTTTTAAATATTTCCCAAATGATGTTTATCAGAGCAAGGAAATTTTCACAGTAAGACTGATAATATTTTTTTCAGTTTTTAATTTTTTATGAACCATTTTAAAATCAAAATTATTTGCCCCTTTAAGCTACTTTTTTTTCGATAGTCTACAGAACAAACCATCGTTATACATTAACTTGCCTAATAACCCTAACCTGCCTAGTTAACCTAATTAACCTAGTTAAGCCGTTAAATGTCACTTTAAGCTGTATAGAAGTGTCTTGAAAACTATCTAGTAAAATATTATTTACTGTCATCATGGCAAAGATGAAATAAATCAGTTTCTATTATGTTTAGAAAAATGTTGAAAAAAAAATCTTTTCTCCACTAACAGAAATTGGGGGATAAATAAACGGGGGGCTCATAAGTCAGAGGGGCTAATAATTATGACTTCAACTGTGTGTGTGTGTGTGTGTGTGTGTGTGTGCGTGCGTGTGTATATATATATATATATATATATATATATATATATATATATATATATATATATATATATATATATATATATATATATATATATATATATATATAAAATCTCATTTTCCCCCACAAGTCCAAAGACATGTGGTATAGGTGAATTGGGTAAGCTAAATTGTCCGTAGTGTATGTGTGGGAAGAAGTGTATGGATGTTTCCCAGTGATGGGTTGCAGCTGGAAGGGCATCCACTGGGTAAAACATATGCTGGATAAGTTGGCGGTTCATTCCACTGTGGCGACCTCAGATTAATAAAGGGACTACGCTAAAAGAAAATAAATATCCAGTATATGTATATGTGTGTGTGTGTGTGTGTGTGTGTGTGTGTATATATGTGTATATATATATATATATATATATATATATATATATATATATATATATATATATATATATACAAAACATATATAATATATTACAGTTAAAAGTAAAGTGACATTCAGGACTGATTGAGTGTGACGGTCTCCAGCATGACCCAGCATGTCCATCCTGGCATTACATAAGTGAACATGTGATGTACTCAGCAGATAATAATGACTGCCCAAGGAATCTAAAACAGGTGATTAAATCAGTGACTTCACTATGAGAACACAAACACAAAGTGATAAACAAGAATATGGCAAGTATAACCAAACTAAAAAAGGACGCAGTAGCTAGACAAAAAGAGGCACTTACACAGCAAATAAGATGTTGTCTCATGTAATAACATTTCCATAAATATTTCCATAAAAACAGACGCATCATGGATCTCCACTTTTCCTTTCCAACTTTTCCTCACTTGTCTCTAAATGTGCGTCTAATTTCAAATTAATTTATAATGTAGAGGAGGGATGTTCTTGTTTAACTGCAAATTTGTTGGCATTTAAAATCACACCAGAATAAAGATAACCTTAAACCTACAATATAAAAATAATAAAACCTTAAAAACCTTTATGTCTGGGACACAAAGGATACATTGAATATTGTGATGCTTGTAAATATTCACTATCATTTTATTTTGTATCAATTTTCTGTGATGCCTTGGAGTTTAACTAAAATGTGACAATACCAACTAAAGAATATTAAACCTTTGATTAATAATAATAAAAATAACACTAGGATTAAAAATGAATGAATGTGTGTTTACATTGTAAATTATTTTCAATAATGAGGGTTTCATTAGCACAGGCTACACCCAATTAATTCACCAAGACATTTATTTACATCAGCAGTGTTTTGTCTTGCTGTATTTTAGTTCCATTTTAATATTATTTACCAAATCTCCTTTTTAACTCAAATGACTTTCATTGTATGTACAAAAGCTGCTTGTTCTCGCATGCGCTATGTGGTTCACAGAACTGAAAAAAAACAAACAAATAGTTTTGAACCGTATGGGGGTTTATAATGATGAAAAAAAAATCTATTTTGGCCATTTTTTTGTCTAATGTGGACCTGACAGTGTGTCACTTCCTGTTTATTTCAAGTCACACCTAACAATAGCACAACACAATAACACAAGCTATTGTTAAACGTTTCCATTAATCGTGTTAGGAAACAACACTTCCTTCTGCTAAATCTGCTCTGGCTCAGATCATGTCAATTCACTGAGGATGTACTCTTCATATGGAAAATGAAAAGAAATTATAGATGTCAAAGATGCTCACATGAGATCTGGTCGGTGTCTGTGGATGATGGCACAAAAGGCCAGTCCATCTCTGAAGGACGAAGTCATGTTTGTAATGTCCACATTTTTGTAACTTTCGCACTGGTTCCTGCACCAGTCCTGCAAAGCTTTCAGAGAGCCCATGGTCCAGATTCAATCACAAAATCCACACGTATATCCTGAATCTGATATTGAAATACACATGAAGACCCAGAAGTTCACGATTTCCACATGCCTCTGCCCAGTACAGTTGGATCCCGCTGTCTGAAAACACAACGATCCCATTCGATCAACGTAAAGTTAAGCAGTGTGAGCAAAGATCAGGAGAGATTTGCCCGGACCGCATTTGAGCCACAGAAATCAACCCGAACAAACGGAATCAAACTCCAACTTCAGTTACACACTTGACTAATAGTCTTCCAAAAATATACATCAATGACAATCCGATTTGCCCGTTAAACTTTAAATAAATAAACAATTAAAACTTAGGATAAAGTAGGCCTAACAGTTTTATATTCTTTTAGGCGTAACGTTTTACGCTACTGACCGTACTGACGAATTTGCCGTACAGAAGCGTATGGCAAGAATTCCACCTTCAAAATAAAAGTCGGGTCCCATTTGAATGCGAAGCAAACCTTCCACTGTTATTCTTTCTTTGCCTAGTCGGACTTGATGTTTTTACTAACACATTTTTATGTTTAATTCCGATTTTTTCTTATTTTTCACTTGTTTCAAACAGTAATGATATAATAAAGCTTATTATAAAAATAATAAAACTTTAAAAACAAGTTTGACTTGAACACAAAAAACACATTAATAATCTGATTATTGTAAATATTTACTAGAATTATTTTGTATAGATTTTCTGTTATGGCAAGAACTCCATCTTCAAAATAAATTGTTTTTATTTTCACATTTTCCAGATATTTTTTCTTATTTTAAGTAGGAGTTAATGTAAACGTTTTTATCAAAGATCCATTATGGAGGACAAAGTCTGCAAAACAAAAAATGAATAAATATAATAAATAAATAAATGAGTACATAAAGCAATAAATTCCTGCAGAAATAAAACTATAAATAAATAAATACGCAAAAAGTAATTAAATATATATAAAAATCTCCAAATTCCTCCATAAATAAATATATAAATAATTAATAGTGCGGGTAGATAAATAATTTAATAGTTTACATGAATGTTGGTGAAATAAGAAAATGCTAAACTGAAAGTAGATTTCCTCAAAGTATACGTAAAAAAGTAGCTCTTTTAAAAGTACTCAAGAGTAGTGAGTAGTGAGTATTATGTTGTAAAAAGCTGATGCATTTACATGTAATTTGTGGATGTGTAAATGTAACATTAGGTAGTACATTTAGTTATTGCCCAGCAGGCGCACAATTTCATAAGATGTTAATATTAGGTTAGATTTAGGTTGTGATGTCAGGTGACCAAAATTCAATGTCTAGCCAGTGTCTAAGGACAACGTTATTTTGGTGTCCAATAACAACGTGAAATGACGTTGATATTTGGTTGATTTTAGGTTGTGTTGTGAAGTGACCACAATCCAACGTTGAGCCAATATCTTAAATCAACGTCATTCATTCATTCATTCATTCATTCATTCATTCATTTTCTTTACGGCTTAGTCCCTTTATTAATCTGGGGTCACCACAGTGGAATGAAATGCCAATTTATCCAGCATATGTTTTATGCAGCAGATGCCCTTCCAGCTGCAAACACCCATACACTCCCATTCACACATATGGACGATTTAGCTACCCAATTCACCTGTACCACATGTCTTTGGACTTGTGGGGGAAACCGGAGCACACGGAGGAAACCCACGCGAACACAGGGAGAACATGCAAACTCCACACAGAAATGCCAACTGACCCAGCTGAGGCTCGAACCAGCGACCTGTGAGGCGAGAGCGCTACCCACTGCGCCACCGTGCTGCCCAAGCAACGTCAAAAACTGACGTCATGTTGGTAACGTCCACACAACATCAATCTGTAACATCATTAGACTTTGATATTTGGTTGATTTTAGGTTGAAAGTTGGACATTGACGTCGGCATGATGTTTAGTTCTGATGTCAATCCGATTTCCATTTCCAAACAAAATGCAAAGTTGGGGTACAACATGTCATGTTGATGTCTTGTGCCTGCTAGGTGTTTAAAGCCATTTCAGTCATGCATCTAAACAGTCTATGGGTCATTGTGTATGACGATTTTGGACATATGCTTGGACTCTTTTCATGCTTCCAAACAGTTTGCTGCAATTTTAAATCGCCCATGTCTTGAGGTAGTTCATTATGATGCGATTTGATTAGACAGGAATCACAGGACTGATTTTTCTAATCCCCATACACAAGAAAAAATAAAGTAGTGATTGCAAGTTGAAGTAGTGGAGTAAAGGTACGAATACTGCACCAAAAATTTACTCAAGAGAAAGTAAAAGTACACATTTTAAAAACTGCTAAGTAAATTACAATTCCTGAAAAAACTACTCAATTACAGTAATTTGAGTATTTGTAATATGTTACTTTACACCACTGATATGCACAAGGATCTTTTTTTCCACACCATGTCTTTAAAATATGAAAATTCATTTTACCCCAGTATTTTTAATGGAGTCTCTGCGCTAGCCTGCTGCTTATGACGGCACCTGCATTGAACGATCTTTCGTCACTTGGATCCTTGCGTCAACCTAATGGATGCTGAAGTCTATTTAACTGATTATATTTGAATTACATTACAACATCGATGCTGTAAAAGGAACCTTATGAAATTGAAATTTTGATAAGAAATCGTCACATAATGGCTGAAAAACACTAGCTCTGCATATAGCCCATTCATTTTTGAACGTAATTCCGTATTTACTTTTCCTCAGCTCAACATGCTAATGAGAGGGTGTCTATCAATTCACATCTAAATATATTTTTCCAAACTAATTTACATGCTGTGAATATCAATAAAATTTTAATTTTAAATAAAATTTCTGAAAAGCTGATATAATTTGTATTTTAGTTTTATTTATTATAGTACATAAAGATAATAAAATCAGTTTTTTTTTATTAGTTCATGTTTATTTTAGTTTACACTTGATTTTGGTTTAGGTCTAGTTAATTATAATAGCTCTAATATACAATGTATTAAAAAGTAAGAATAAAGAAACAACACTCATATAAAGTTAATTCAGAGTTGGTTATCCTAATGATTTGTGTAATGTTTAAAATATCCACCATACTGATGATTGAACCAAAATGTTTCAATGGACAACCATTCATTGTTGTCGTCCAACCCAACCGAACACCACACATGCGCATTAAGAGCAGCTCCACAGCTCTACGATCCTGCCCCGTTGGTGGCAGTAAAGCACGAGTAGCTTGTTTGACAGCCGCCAAAGAAAGACAAAGAAGTCTCGCAGCAAATTCTTTCAGGATCGTAGTTGTCATATTCACTGCGAATTCTTCGTTTTACTCGCTGTAACAATGTCTGACGACAGAGCTGAACGATCAGATGGACGGATAGTGAAGATGGAGGTTGACTACAGTGCCACTGTAGACGAACGCCTTCCTGAGTGTGAGAAAATGGCCAGTGTAAGTGTGAATGAGCGGCTGAGTCATGCTACATGCTAAAGCTAACGTTCATCCAGCAGTACACGAGGAACTTATTAAATATAACTTCTGTTGTAGACGATAGCTGTAGGGAAAATGTGTGGAAAATATCCTTCCAGAAAACTGCTAAAGAGTTAATTGAGTTTTAGTTATAGGAATCGAATGTAGTTATTCGTGCTCATGTATCGTAGTTTACATTTCACAATTAACGATACTAAAATTACTCAGTATACAGAGATATAACAGAAAAAAACGGTAACATAATGCTGTGTGTTTAAAGGATGGCAGACTACAGGAGGCAGTCGAGAGTCTGCTGTCACTAGAGAAGCAAACAAGAACGGTAAGTGTCTTGCATTTAGTTTTATGCATTGAAATTATTAGCTTTTAAAATGCTCAATTTTATCTGTGTAATTGTTTTTCAGGCTTCAGATATGGTGTCTACCTCCAGGATCCTGGTTGCAATAGTTCAATTATGCTATGATGCCAAAGACTGGGATGCTCTGAACGAAAACATCATGCTGCTATCTAAGAGAAGAAGCCAACTGAAGCAGGTAGGCACGCTGTCATGAACATATCATAGAGAGCCTGTGACTGAGACCACAATGCCTAGTAATAATGTTTTTTAACCACCAGCTATTCTATATAAGCACCTCTTTGGATAGAATATGGAGATACATTTACTATGTTAGATCACAGTCTCATACCAGATAAGTAAGATCCAGCCCCAGATGCCAGATCTTGTCAGTAAATGTCAGTTTCTCCAGGCATTTGGACAAGTCAGCAGAGTTTCCAATACCCAAACCTGTTAACCAGTATTCAACTGAATTAACAGTCTACTATCAGTGTAGGAGTTGACTGTGGAAGGAAGTCAGGGTAAAGTGAAAGTAGGAGACGGAGTGATGATATATAAAAAAAGCAGGGTTTATTGAATAATCTTAGTTTCATGTGTTTTGGTGCTCTCTCATACTTTGTCTGGACAGCACAAACAACAAATGTTATTATACATGAGGCCACAACACCTTGAATTAGAGACATGCCCTCAAATCTCATATCAGTGGAGAGGAACATTTCATGAAACACCATCAAAATAAGACTAAACAATGGACAAAGCACTTAAAGCAGAACAAGTATTAAGAAATATATAAATCAATAAATGATTAATATAATAAGTGATTAACATGGATGAATTAAAAATATGAATAAAAGAAATGGATGTCTAAATGATACCTAAGATTTATAAATGATTATATAACTATAACTGAAATTATCAATGCAAACAAATAATAAAAAATAAAGAATATGGAATTAATTTAAAGCACACACAGGTTATTTCAAATTTCAGATTCTACGAGTATATTAACTAATCATGTTATGTAACCATATGTCCTTGGACAATTTTCCCAATTTCTGTAAAACAGAAACAGTAACTTTTACAACACATTTTACAATGTAGATTGTGTCAAAACAGCTAAACATAGACCAAGAAAAGAGAATAAAAGTGATTACAATATTTCAGATTGTGGAACGTTTAAGCATATTAAGCAGGGAGCAGAGTTGTGATAGAATACTGGTGTAGTTCTAGTTGAAACTCATTCAATTCAGTACAAAACAAATGTCACTGCTGAAGGAGACTCAGTGCAGCAGGTCTCTTGCCCTGCCTATTTCAACCATTAGCTCTGCTGGTAATCTGGAGGATTTAGGCAAACACAGCAGCACGGCGATGTGTCTAAATGAACTCCACTGATAAAAGACTAAGTCGCCATTCTCCAGTTCTCATACAGCTCTCCTGACAAAAATGCTTGCTGCACACCTACAGCTTTGCTGTATCGGCCCTGACAGGATCGCGGGGAAAAACATGCAACAAACCCAGTGGATCATAGAAACAAACACATGCGACCCTTCATGAACGGCTAAATAATGTGTGCTGTGGATCAGTGGACGCGGTCTCACCCAGTCATCGACACAGGGTCTCACAGCTTGGCACTGGCAGGTCTGTCTTGCCTTCGGAAAGTATGCGCAGTCATGAATAATTAAGAAGCAGACTCTTCTCATATGATAAGAAAACTCCACTATGAATAATAATGAGAAACTGACGTGTCATTACTCCACTTGCAGTTTTGTGCTACGTCATCAATTTTGATCTCGCCCCAAAACCCGGAAGATTAAAATAACTGACAAAAGCTCAAAATTATCCAGTTTTCCCCACAATTAAAGCTAACCGGTGCCAATATTGTCTTAAGTGATGCTCAACACACACAAATCTGTTAAAATCTCAAAAAAAGTACTCAAGGGTTTCTTGAAATTAAAATAGTTGCTCCATTGACCCCAGATAATGAAGCCAAAGGCGACAGCGGCAAGGAACCAAAGCTCCACCAATTGACAGAAGTGTAGAGATATGGTCTAAATTATGTAGGAGAGCTTGAGAATGATAAGTATCCATTGTGGAGAAGTTGCCAGTCCAAGTAGGTCATCAAGTGGGTGTTTAGACTAGCTGTAGACATCTATACAATGGTTTGTCAATCTTCGCAGGAATCACTCTTGTGCTCTTGACTCATAAATGACCACGACAAACGGAAAGAAGAAACATGTGTAGTTCAAATTGCAGTCATGCTGGTAGTGTTTCTACAACTTTCCACGAAAAAAAAAAAAATGATAGGGATTCATTAAACGAGTCCAAAGTGAGAGCATCACATTTCCAGTCAATCCCTCTTATTAAAGTATTAAAAACACTGTTGCAACTTTATTACAGTTTGAAAAACTTTGACGAGATTTAACTGTTGAACTTTTTATATGTTTTATAAGACTGCTAATTTCTTTTTACAGGCTGTTGCAAAGATGGTACAGGAATGTTACAAGTATGTTGACGCTATGAGTGACTTGTCAATCAAACTACGTCTCATCGACACGCTTCGCACAGTCACTGCTGGAAAGGTCTCTACTCTTCATTTTAGATGCATGTTCTCTGTTATAGTGATTTGCTTTATACTTTCATCATATTTTATATATATATATATATATATATATATATATATATATATATCAATGTTCTGCAGATATATGTGGAGATTGAACGTGCCAGACTGACTAAAACACTGGCCCAAATCAAGGAGCAAAGTGGAGACGTGAAAGAGGCTGCAGCCATTCTGCAGGAGTTGCAGGTGAGTTCGAACTAAAAATTAGCTTGTATTGAAAGTCTAAAGTGAACTGGAAGTTGCTTAAACTTTTATTTCATCATGTTGGATGTACTTCCAACTGAAATGAAATATTGAGTAGGAGGCAGGGCTTTATTTTGCTTATCTTTCAAGGCAATGCTTTAATTTTAATGTTCTTTTTTAAGCTTAAATATTTATTTTCATATTTATCTAGCATTTATATTTATTTTAGCCTCATGTCAATTATAAAAAAAATGTAATAGTTTGTTACAATAACAATGCCATCTCATAGTCCAAACACTCTTGTAAAATTTCACAAACTACATGAAAGTTATATATGTTAGTTATACAAGTTCTAAATTAGGTTTACCTGAAATTCCATAGCTTACATTAATGTGAGTCTATGTGAAATTTTTAAGTTTTAATTTGTAAAATTGCAGATTAATGTTTTATTTGATACAACTATTAAGTTCTTAATTTAAATGTTTTAATGGATTATATAACAGTTACATAAAATTAACAAGTTAAGCCAACGGACTTATTTGTAACACTAAGATTATAAATCTAGTAAAGAAGAATGTAATCATTTACAGATAAACAAATGGATGTCAGGTTTGTGAAGTATTATCAACCATAAATGCTTTCATGTATTCTTACATTAAACGGTACATTTATAAAAGTGAAGTTTACGTGTTTGATCCAGTGTCTCAGCCTAAATGAGCTTTTTGTTAAACCCAATGCATTTTTAAATCCACATTTCTCATGCATTCTCTGCAGGTCGAGACATATGGTTCAATGGAGAAGAAAGAGAAGGCGGAGTTCATTCTGGAGCAGATGAGGCTGTGTATTGCTGTCAAGGACTACATACGCACACAGATCATTAGCAAAAAAATCAACACAAAGTTCTTCCAAGAGGAAGGCACTGAGGTTTGCATCCTTTTTTTTTGAAGAACTTTTAATTCATAATCTTTAGAAAGAAATTCATTTTAATTTTAATGTAACGTTTTGCTTTCTTTTAATGTGTAGGAATTGAAATTGAAATATTATAATCTGATGATTCAAGTTGATCAGCATGAGGGCTCCTACTTGTCCATATGTAAACACTACAGAGCCATATATGACACTCCTTGTATCCTGGAAGACTCATCCAAATGGCAGCAGGTACCTTGTTTGCATTATAATCCCTGTCTTACACATTATATTTAATATTTAGCTTTACTGTTTGCTTAATTTGCTGTCTGGTCTGTTCTTTTATTTTATTTCAGGCTCTGAAGAGTGTTGTGCTCTATGTGATTTTGGCACCGTACGACAATGAACAGTCTGATTTGGTTCATAGAATCAGCACTGACAAGAAACTAGAGGATATACCCAAATACAGGTAATTAGACAATTAAAAACACTACATGTTTTTGACAAGAGCTCAGAGATGTGATTTGGTTTATTTGAGTCATAAGCGTAATATAGAGGTTGCAGGTGGAGGAGTTGATCTGTCGTCTTCCTTTTTGGTATAGGGATCTCCTAAAACAATTCACCACCATGGAGCTGATGCGCTGGTCATCTGTAGTGGAGGATTATGGGAAGGAACTGAGGGAGGGTTCCATGGGAACTCCAGACACTGATGTCTTCACCTGCACAGAAGAGGGGGAGAAGAGATGGAAAGATCTGAAAAACAGAGTGGTAGAACATGTGAGTTTTGTTTTATTTTTTGTAAAATAGGAAGCCAGAAATATTTAGCATTTGATGCACAGTAGGCAAGGCAAGATGAGTAAGTCTCGAGGAAGTTGAAGGGGTTTAATGTGGATAGGCCTCTTCTTAGTACATTTAGTTCTTTTATTGAGTCTCTTAATTTTTCAGTAATATGCTGGTATGGTAATTTGAGGGTGACAAGTAAAAACAGACTTTTAGAAATTGTTCATCAATCTCAAAAGATCTTGGGCATAAATCTTAACAGTATTGGACAAGTGTATGAGGAGAGAGTCATAAAGAAGGCTATGTCCATTTTAGCAGATGAGAACCACCCACTTTATTTAAAGTTTTGTTTCTTGCCATCAGGCAGAAGGTATACTTATTCTCGACGGGCAAGGTCCAACAGATATTTGTATTCATTTGTTCCAACTGCAGTTGGGTTACTAAACAAGCTTTAAGTGATTATTGTATTGTTTACTGTTATTTTATGTTGTCGAGTGTGACTTGTTGCTGTCAACTGTCGGCTATTGCAGTGAACCAAATTGCCCTTCGGGGACAATAAAGTTTATTTATATAGCACATTTCATACACAATGGTAATTCAAAGTGCTTTACATAAACAAGATTAAAAGGCACAAGAAAATAAAATGATTAAAAGAAAAAGGATTATAAACAGATTAAAATGTGTTAAAATAGGTTATAAAAGCATGAAAAAGAAAAGAAAGACATAATTGTGCGATGTAGCACAGTGCTCATTCGGTAAAGGCACAGCTAAACAGATGTGTTTTCAGTCTTGATTTGAATGTGCCTAATGTTGGAGCACATCTGATCATTTCTGGAAGCTGGTTTCAGCAGCAGGGTGCATAGCGGTAGCTGAAGGTGGATGCACCCTGCTTTGAGTAACTCTTGTAATTTCTAATTTATTTGATCCTAATGATCTGAGTGATCTGTTAGGATAGTGAGCATATCTATAATGTATTGAGGTCCTAGGCCATTTAGTGATTTAAAGGACAAGGAGTAATACTTTAAAATCTGTTCTAAAAGTAACTGGGAGCCAGTGCAAAGACCTGAGAATAGGTGTAATGTGCTTGGATTTTCTGGTTCTCGTCAGAATCCAGGCAGCAGTGTTATGGATGAGCTGACTGTCTTTTAGAGAAGGCCAGTGAGGAATCCATTACAGTAATCCACCCTGTACCATAAAGTTGAACCACTGGACTCTGAAGCCATGCAGTACTGTATGAGATCTATCTATTTAGTTAAAATTAACAAAGTGTTGTATAATGCTACCAATATTAATCCATATTAATGTACAATAATTATGTTAAACCATCAAGGCTCTATTATATTTATTTTACAGAAATGTGCAGGGTGCTTTAAAGATTTATGAAGGGTTCCTAAAAATCGAAATAAGTGGGTTTAAGCGTTTATGATCAGGTTAGGAGCAGAAATTCAGATTTCTAGGATTTAATTTAATTATTTGGTTTCTTCTCATTACAGAATGGTGAAATCGGTGTTGCACATTACATTCTCAAATCCGCAAACACATGCTACAAACTCAGAGCAGATGCTTTTCCACACTAAATGACTTTTGCATTTATGCCAAATTATAGCATTCCAAAATTCCAGTTATTTGTATGCAAGCATAGCTTTAAAGGCTTAACGGTGTCTACTTTTATACTAGTACCTAGACTGAAAAAAAGATGATGATTCTTTTGGTTTACTTAATTTTTTTAAGTGGTTGTAAACAATTTATTTGGACCTAATTTAAACAAACAAATTAAGTTGAACAGTACTAAATTTAATTTGTTTTAATTTAACACATAAATTGCTTGCAACAATTCAGCAGACATAATTTTTTTCAGTGTAAATGGTCATGCATGTACAGTATGTATATCCTATATGCAAACATCAGCATTATTCCCATCCGAAAAACATTCAAACTTAGTTATTAGCTGTGCCCAGGTTTAAGATTTTGGATTTTATTATAGCAAAAAGTAGGGCTGTGCGTTGCCACATCATGAGGAAATACAACAACCAGCACCTAAAAAAAGCACCACAGGTGGCCATATGAGGAGTGTCTTGCATAAAAATTTAACTGATAGTATTGCCAATGACACTCCGTCTAGTAAATGTTGGCGTAAGTTAATATGTTTTCGCAGTTACACTCACATCAGCAAGAAGCTGAATCTTGACTATAAAATTAAATTACAATTACAATATCTGTCAGAAAAATCACAATTAGATATTTTCCCAAATCGCACAGCCCTAGAAAAAAGTAATGCGAGTGAACTGTGTACAAAGTTTTAGGAACTTGATTGCTTTTCACTTCTGCCCTAATACAATTATGGAAAAATATGGAACATAATCTGCATGAATTGAACAATTTATCAGGGGTAATTATTTGGTCACCATATACAATGCATAAATGTTTCAATAGGTACAATATGTTTTGGCTAATCACTAATCTACTTTTCTTGTTGTTGTTTCTTCTCTGTATTTGACTTATGATTTGTTATGTTGAAATTTGTGGTTGGATTAAAAACATCTGGCAAATCATTAAATATAAATGTCATATTTCTGTCATTGAAATGAAAAATTGTGTTTCTCCATTACCAGAACATCAGAATAATGGCAAAATATTACACAAGCATCACAATGGGGAGAATGGCAGCACTGCTCGACCTCTCTATTGATGTGAGTTCTGATGATTTTCTCCATTTGTTAGAGAGAGTTTTTTTCACAGTGATAAGTAGGAATCAGGATTTAAAACAATTGAACAAAATACTAGTTTTCAACATTCATGTCTGTTCTTGTAGGAATCAGAGGAGTTCTTATCAAACTTGGTTGTCAACAAGACCATCTATGCAAAAGTGGACCGCCTCGCTGGCATTATAAATTTCCAGCGGCCGAAAGACCCTAACGATCTTCTGAATGACTGGTCTCAAAAATTGAACTCTCTCATGTCTCTGGTCAACAAAACCACTCATCTCATTGCCAAAGAAGAGATGATCCACAACCTCCAGTAGAGCCAGTTCCTGGTACACGTTTTGTCCTTTCTTCACCTGATATGTTTGATTGAACGAATGTTAAATAAACTTTTTGTCAACGTGTCTGCTTGCATTCATTAATCAACAATGAGGTTACATGTATTTAGACTGGGAACAATATAAGTCGATGGTTTCCAAGGTTTTATGATGCACTTAAAGAGATTGTTCACCCAAAAATATAAACCATCACTGTTTACTCAATCTTTACTTGTTTCAAATAGTGTTTTTGTTCTGTTGACCACAAAAGCGGATATATTGGAAACCTTTAACCTTCCATAGTATTTGTTTTTCCTATTTTGAAAGCCAATGGTTACAGGTCTCCAAAATAATTCCAATTGTCTTTTTTTATGCTTATGAAAGAAAAATCTAACTCAAACTGGTGTGTAACAGGTGGGTAAATAATAACAGAATTGTAATTTTTTTTGGTGAACTATCCTTTTAATTTTTCTGCTACGTTTTGTTTGGGACCTCTGTCTGTAAATGTCTAGGGAAAAAATGACTAAGCTCCTTATGAAGCCTTCGAAAATTGGTTACACACAATCCTGCTATTTGCATTAAGTAAATGTCTTGTGTTTCTTTACCTTATTGTGGAATATAAATCGCATAGTAAGATTCATATTAAAAGTTTTTGGAGAAATCTTGGTTTGTTAATTTACTATTTGGGGGAAATACTGTAGGTTAAAACAAAGACAACAGCAAGAAATTAGTGCATCCCTGAGGAGCGTGATTTTGAACTGATCAATTCAGTGACCCATTCATTGTGACTAGCTTGTTCTATTTCATGTGTAAAAGTATCTTTTCATTCAACATTCAACCCCTGGTCATTAAGCAGTCTGAATTTATCTAGATGTAAACTTCTGTTTCCTCTGCAGTGGATTTTGTCCATACTCATTTTGTTTGATTAATTAATTAGTAGTTTAATAGAATAAAACTAGAATTAGTTTAATAAAATGTAAGAATTTGAAAAAAAGATTTTAACGATTATGTATTTATTTTAAAGATTACGTATTTAATGTTTAGGAAAGAGTTATAAAAGCAACAAATGACTTGGAAAGATGGCAAGTGTCACACTTGAAAGAACAATGATATAGAATGCATTTACATGTTCAATTAGATGTTCAAATAGATATGGCATTTTTTATTCAAAAACTACGATAATTTCATACATAAATTAGTAATAGAAGCTGTGATTTTGCCATGAAATATTTTGCCATTATAAATAAACTTTTGCCATGGTATATTAATACAGTTCAAAAAAATGTAGTACAGATGTTTTCTACTACTGTAGTAAACAGTAGTACCATATGTGATGCCAAAAAAGTTACCTTCTACAGTGCTTTATGAAAAACAGTAATTTAACATCGTTAAAAGGATTTAACACTTAAAAAATGATGCTTTCTGTTTGTTAAACCTACTTAGTTAAAATAAGCCGAAACAACACAATGCTTGAGTTTATTTTTGGAATAAAGTAGTAAAGTTGATTTATGTTCAATCCACTTAAATTTGTAAAAACGATTAAGTTAACTTAATTTGTGTTGTGACAACATGAAGGAATTTTGTGGAACCCTGCATTTTTTACAGGGAATTATTAGTAACAAAGTGGTTCAACAATTAAAACAAGTTCAATACATTACAAAAAAAAAGCAATGTTGTAACAAAAAAGCAAAGTTTCACAAAATAAAGTTTCACAAAAAAAAGCAATGTTGTTTTTTGATATATATAACTACACTTAATGCTGCAATGATACATTTTTAAGTTAGTTCTTATTTTGTTTCTATTTACTAATTGTTTCTATTTACTCAGGGGTGGACTTAACCAATAAGCGAGGTAAGCAGCTGCTTAGGGCCCCATGGGAATTAGGGGGCCCCGAACAATGCTAAGAAGCCAATATTAATCATATACAGTTGAAGTCAGAATTATTAGACCCCCTGAATTATTAGCCCCCCTATTTAATTTTTCCCCAATTTCTGTTTAACAGAGAGATTTTTTTCAGCACATTTCTAAACATAAAAGTTTTAAGAACTCATTTCTAATTGATTTATTTTATCTTTGCCATGATGACAGTAAATAATATTTAACTAGATATTTTTCAAGACACTTCTATGCAGCTTAATATGACATTTAAAGGCTTAACTAGGTTAATTAGGTTAACTAGGCAGGTCAGGGTAATTAGGCAAGTTATTGTATAATGATGGTTTGTTCTGTAGACTATCGTCAAAAAATATAGCATAAAGGGGCTAATAATTTTGACCTTAAAATGATTTTAAAAAAATTAAAAACTGCTTTTATTCTATCCGAAATAAAAAAATATTATCAGACATACTGTAAAGATTTCCTTGCTCTGTTAAGGGGAAATATTTATTTGGGAAATATTTTTTTAAAAATAAAATAAAAAGGGGGTTTAATAATTCTGATTTCAGCTGTAGCTCTTTTATAAATTTTCTATCATATGTTGTAAAATCACCATTAAAATTGTATCGCTATTACTTTTCAAAACCAGGGGCCCAAGTTAATAGCTTAGTGGAATGTTCCTTCTGTACTGCACATGCAAATTTTAAAGTCTAATCACAAATATGGCTAATTGACTACATATCATTTGTGAACTGTTTTTTAAATTTTTTTATTTGTGAATTTTTTTTTTTTTTGTGAATTTATTGTTATTTACTTTTACATTAAGAAGATAAAGCTTCCGCGTAATATATATTTTTACCTGCAGTGTATTTATCTATATATCTAAAGTAAGAGTGTTAATGCTAGGGCCACATACCTGGTATTGCTTAGGGCCCCCAAATCACTAAGTCCGTCCCTGTATTTACTATTTATTTACATTTGATACTCCTGAAATGTGATCTTGAACCCTGATAGCATAAGATATTTTTAATGAGGGCATACAGTTACAGTTACAATGATGATAGCATGTAATAAGCTCTCTTTTATAACCAAAATCCTGTTGCATTGCTTAAGATTTACTTTTAATTCATTAACGTTCATTTTAAGTTGATCTATCTTAAAATATTTCAGGCATAAAAAAATTTAAATGTTTACAGTGTACCTCAATTAAATTACTTTATTTGTAAATGTCTCTGTCATCTTTATACAGTTGAAGTCCGAGTATTAGCCCCCCTGAATTATTAGCCCCCCTGTTTATTTTTTCCCCTGATTTCTGTTTAACGGCGAGAAGACTTTTTCAACACATTTCTAAACATAATAGTTTTAATAACTCATTTCTAATAACTGATTTATTTTATCTTTGCCATGA
The DNA here is from genome assembly GCF_903798145.1 of Danio aesculapii. Lineage (NCBI taxonomy): Eukaryota > Metazoa > Chordata > Actinopteri > Cypriniformes > Danionidae > Danio > Danio aesculapii. The sequence goes on along the minus strand of NC_079440.1, from coordinate 20,338,413 downwards.
TGACAGAAAATATTTTACTAGATATTTTTCAAAACACTTTTATACAGCTTAAAGTGACATTTAAAAGCTTAACTAGGTTAATTGGGTTAACTAGGCAGGTTAGGGTAATTAGGCAAGTTATTGTATAGGATGGTTTGTTCTGTAGACTTATAGGGGCTAATAATTTTGTCCTAAAAATGGGCTTAAAAAAATTAATAACTGATTTTATTCTAACGAAATGAAACAAATAAAAAACAAAGAAACAAACTTTCTCCAGAAGAAAAAATATTATGAGATGTGAAAATTTCCTTGCTCTGCTAAACATAATTTGCGAAATATTAAAAAAGAAATAAATAAAAAATCAAAGGGCGGCTAATAATTCTGGCTTTAACTGTATATATAGCATTTAATCATAAATTATATACAAAATATATTAAATGTATCTTGAGTGCTGACATACAAAAGTGATATATAATCTATTAAGCTAAAAGAAAATAAGTTTAATATACAAATATGATTGGCAGTGTTTAAGGAGGTTGCGTTCCCCAGATACAATGATACAGATCATATTAAAAAATGTGATCAAGGTAAATTATCTGGGATGGTGTTGTATTTGCACAATATGCATTTGATATGGTTTAATATATTCTGCTTCCAAAAGTTAATGAAATTTAATAGCCCTGAGAGTGGATTCAATTTGATTTTGCTGACTGGTCAGATATGGCTGATTTAAGTGGAGTCTTTTCTGGGATGTCTGTTTTATATGAGTTCCACAGGAGAGTGCGTTAGGCCCCTTGTTTAGTTATTATTATTTTATTTATTTATTCAATATTAATGATGTAAAAATAGCCTGTTTCAGTGCATGTTTTTTATAAACAGATGGTGAGCTACAAAGTTCAAGCTCAAAAGCGAAGGTTATATTAAGATATACGATACAAACATTATTGAAAATTGACTACAGAGAATGTGTCTATTAAATTCAGAAGTATTATATTTATCATCACACAATTGTATCTAAACAATGACCATGTATTTGGTATTTTACAAACAATACAAACAATGGTCTTTTACTTTCTTTCTTTTTTTTATGTTCTTTCTTAGTCGAGAAAGCTTTTCTGTAATGATTGTTCGTTTTAAAAATATTACATTTTTTCTCAAGGCATCTAAGTATCTGGCAGGGTATTATGCATTTTTAAGAAGTGTGCATCATCATTCCACAAGGGAGAGAAGCACTGATATTTCTTTAAACATATTTAAATGTTCAACAGAGAAGAAGTACTTTAGGTGAATCTGAATTTTTATCGTCATAATTACCACTACTGTGAAAAAATATTGTTTTAAAAATATTTCACAAGTGATGTTTAACAGAAGCAAGGACATTATTTTCCACAGTATTTCCTAATATTTTTTTTCTTTAAAACAATGTAAAAACTGTTAGGGCTCATTGGTTAGCATGCCTGCGTCAGAGCATGAAGGTCGCTGGTTCAATTAACTGGAAAAGGAGTCCTTTCTGTGTGGACTGGAGTTTGTTCTATGTTCTCCCCATGTCTGTATTGGTTTCCTTCAGATGCTCCAGTTTCCCCACAGGCCAAAGACATGGCATATAGGTGAATTGGATAAACTTTTAAACTATTAATAGCCCCTTTGATTGGCTACAGGGTGGCATGGTGGTTCAGTGGGTAGTACTGTCTCCTCACTGCAAGAAGGTTATTGATTCGAGTCCAGCTGGGACAGTTGGCATTTCTGTGTGGAGTTTGCATGTTCTCCTTGTGTTTGTGTGCATTTCCCCCACAGTCCAAAAACATGCAGTATAGGTGAGTTGAATAAACTAAATTGGCCATAGTGTGTAAGTGTGAATGCGAGAGCGTATGGGTGTTTTCCAGTACTAGGTTGCGGCTGGAAGGGCATCCTTTGTGTAAAACATATGCCAGAATAGCTGGCGGTTCATTACGCTGTGGTGACCTCTGAAGTAGGCTACAGAAAAAAATCCTGTTTTCTGGTGACTTACCTAATTAAAGGTGCCTTATAAAGAAAATCTAGATACTATATAGGCATAGTAAAATAATAAGAGTTCATTAATTAATTGCGTTTTAATGAAATTTCAACGCAATCTTATGGTAATTCGTAACTTTGATTTAGTGGCTAATTCGTATAAATTCGTACAATCTCATTTGTACAATTTAGTACTATTTGCTCATCACCCAATGATGGTTGGATTTAGGGGCAGGGTTGGGTGCCACACCTCCTTTTTAAAATCATAAATTTTTGTGCAACTGAACTACGAATTACATATTGTTTTTACGTTATAGCTTCAAATATATAACGCAATACATCTCTGATGGTCTCATTTGTCAAGTTTAATTGTAAATGTGCCTGTATTTTATCTACAACATAACTTGGGAGCAAAATAGGTTACTCTGATGGGTTTATATTTAAGAGCACCCACTATAGCTAAAATAAACATCTCCACCACTAAAGCTAAAAAGGTTTAAAAAGGCATATAAAATCATTTCTGGAGAATTGTTTTAACTTAAGCCAAATACCTACTATGTAAATATCAGAGAACAATATAAATTATTTAATCAATGTAGTTTTGGCATCTCCAACCTATAAAATCTAACCTATATGGGCAGCCATGTGCTGTCACCTCACAGCAAGAAGGTCGCTGGTTCGAGCCTCAGCTGGGTCAGTTGGGGTTGCTGTGTGGAGTTTGCATGTTCTCCTTGCGTTTGCATGGGTTTCCTCCGGGTGCTCCTGTTTCCCCCACAGTCCAAAGACATGCGGTACAGGTGAATTGGTAGCCTAAATTGTCTGTAGTGTGAATGAGAGTGTATGGATGTTTCCCAGAGATGGGTTGTGGCTGGAAGGGCATCCGCTGTGTAAAACATATGCTGGATAAGTTGGCGGTTCATTCCGCTGTGGCGACCCCACATTAATAAAGGGACTGAGCCGAAAAGAAAATGAATGAATGAATGAATGAATGAATAAATAATATTTTACAAATAAATGTTCAGTAAATATATTCAAATAGAATATAATTGTATTATGTGATTTTTATTTATAATATCCATTAAAACTACATTTGAATATATATGTAAGAGCTTTAGTGTGGAAAGTGGGCCTCTCTTTTTAACAATGTTGTAATTCCTTTTTAACAAGATAAATAAGCTGCTACATCAAAAAGGAAAAATAAGTTTTGGATGCTCTTGAAAAAAAAACAATAGGGTACATGTCGAAGTATGCTAATAGGACTTTTAATTTGCCAGTAACCTTCCAGCGCTTCCAGTGAACTCTATGCCATTGCAAAATCAGCACATTTAAGGTCTGTTTTCTTTAAAAATCAGCAATCTCCACTGGCCGAGTGATATCCGATATAAAGTGGGTCTCAGATTGTACAAGAAGCACTGCATTAAATTACAATTTTTCCCTCCATGTCTTTATAATATGAGCATTTATTTTACCCCAGTATATTCAATGGAGCTTCTGCGCTAGTCTGCCGATTCTGACAGGCGCATTGAGTAAACAGCTTTTTGTCTTGTTTCATGCTTGAGCAACTAAATGAATGCCAAAGTCTATTTAACTGATTGTATTTTAATTACATTACAACATCGATGCTGTAAAAGGAATCATATAAAATTGGAAAAAATACTCACTATAACAGGTCACAGGAAGTTTATCAGTATGGGAACAACACTAGCTAAGCTCGGCATATACCCTATCAGAAAAGGTGTTATTATAGGTTCCTCATGATTTGTTGTTTTTTTTCCAAAATTCTTGAAACACATTTAAAAAAAAAAAGCTTGGAAGAATAAAGCATTTACCAGCATTTACCTTTTCACAACACTTAAACTACATTTAGGGACTAAAGATAAGTGATGAAGAGATTCAGGTGTAATTGTGTCCCATTCTTCATGCAAACAAGTCTTAAGGTTGGCAATAGTATGGGGTATTTGTTGTTGCATTTTGTGCTTCAAAATGCATCACACAATCTCTAGGGACTGACACAACCCCATACCATGACAGACTCTAGCTTTTGAACTTGCTAGTAACAGTCTGGATGATCCTTTTTTTCTTTGGTCTGGAGCACACAGCGTCCATTTCTCCACAAAAATACTGGTTCATCTGACCACAGAACATGTTTACACTGTGTGATGGTCCATTTCTGATGCCTCTGAGCCCAGAGAAGTTTACAGCACTTCTGGACACTGTTAATATACTTGCTTTTGGCACAGTATACGGTTTTAACTGGCATTTGTGGATGTAACTACCGTGGCACTTACATTTTTTTGCTAAAATAGTCCTGAGCCCATGTGGTGATATCGCTTATAGATGAATTAGGATTCTTGATGCAGTGCCACCTGAGGGATCGGAGATCACAGCAGTTCAGTTTAGGGTTGCGCCCATGTACTTTACTCACTGAAATTTCTCCAGATTCCTTGAATCTATTAATTATGTTATGCGCTGTTGAAAGTGAAATATCCAAATGTCTCATAAAAGACTAGTCCTTTCTTGGAAGCTGCTTTTGTACCAAATTATAATTAAAATCCCCTGCTGACATCACCTGTTTCAAATCCCATCATTATTTAACCAATTTACCTGATTATTAGCCCTAAGCTGCTCCTGTCACAACCTTTTTGGGAATGTGTTGCAGGACTGAATGACAGGAAAGGGTCATTTAAACGTTTTACAAGATGTTACGAGATGCTTTACATATTGTTATTTTGCATTACGATAAAATGTAGAAAAGGAGAAAGAGAAAAAAATTGTTCAATTTAAATAAGTTCATTAATAGCATAAAACATTGGGTTTTCAACAATTACATACCTGTTATAGTTATCCCTAGTTACACTTTCACCTGTAGTGAGGTGTAACACCTGAACTCTTTGTTTTGCCTTAACTTACAAGCTGTGATTATGTGGTACAAGTTAAAGTGTAATATATTTATTACTTGTCAAAAATCTTGTTCCTTTAACTTGTTTCCTTGTTTCCTTTTCCTTCATTGATTTGATGAAATCTGAGCTGAAACACCAGAACACTCCAGTATCCGTCCAAAAATAAGTGCGACTTGTGTGCTCCTTACGCGCGGTTGAATGTGAACAGGCAGCAAAGATTTGTGAAATGTGCTGTGAAGCTTTGTTGATACGCTCAGTTCAGTCTAGACTTCAGTGTCATGGCTTGGTGTGATCGCAGAGTTCAGACAGTTTTGACGAGCCTGGGCGCGCTCGCGGCGATCAGCCTGATGAGTGTAGCGATCGGAACCGACTACTGGCTCTACTCTAGAGCACACATCTGCAACACAACCAGCAACTCAACAGATGAAACCCAAAACCAGCTGCTGCCAAAGAAGACTCGGGGAGATCTGACGCATTCTGGACTATGGAAGATCTGTTGTATCGAAGGTAAACGGATGCATGTGCTATCTTTTATACATAGTTGATGTAAACAGATGTACATGGATAAAAATATTGGCTAATCAGGAAATAATGTAGCCTACAAAAATAATTTCATTTCGACATTCTAGTTATTATGAATGAAAACATTTACAGTAAATAATTTTGTTAACGTAGTATTTAGTACGTTTGCCATCAAATAGGTGTACACACATTTTCTACAGTGCTGCTTTATAAAAAAAAAATCGGAGTTCTGCGTGCATAATTTACCTTTTCAAACTAAAGAAAACACAAAGAAAAACAACAATACTTGACTTATTAATTTTGCAACACACTAAGGTAGAATTTTAATCAATTTGGAACAGTTTTTATCATTGCGTTTTTATAAAAATAAGCTTAAGAATGGATGACATTTAAGGTATGAGGCAAAGAGATGACAAAAGATGATAATGACTTTTAGCAACAGTTGTTCAATTATAATTAAATCTTTAAGTTAATTGATCTCGAACAGTTTAATGCTATTATATTTTTAATTTTGTTATTTTAGAAATTGCCTAGTTAAATTACTGCTTTTAGAGCATATAGTATGCAGCATCAGGGCAGGCATCATACGTCCATTGTTTTTTTTTTTTACATAAAATGTTTTTGAAAATATAGAAGAAAATCTAGCCTTTAATGTGTGGAATCTTTTAAAGTGATAATTCAAAATTCTGCTGAAACTTTGTTTCATTATATAGTTCAGCATCACTTATATTTGGCACAGGGATCAACAATGGGAGCTGCTACTGGATCAATCATTTTTCTGTGGAGGACTATGACACAGAAAACTCAGAGTACATCCTCCGTGAGTCCAATTCTTTACCACATTCTTATGGTTTTATAAATTCTTATATATAGCTTTTTTATATTTCACTTTTTATATTTCAGTTATTTCACATCAAGTTTATTTGAGCTCTTTTTACATTTGGACAAAACTAAAAAAAAAAAAGAGACAAAACATAAAAATAAATAAATAAACAAATAAATAAATTGTAGTAAATCTTAAATGAAATATTTTGTACACTAAAATATGAATGCTTAATTATTTGTAAATAGTTAAGTAAATAATCATACATTTTTACCATTTGTGATCAGTTTGTATGATCTCTTTCTTTCTTTCTTTCTTTCTTTCTTTCTTTCTTTCTTTCTTTCTTTCTTTAATTTCGTCTGTGGCACTTTATGATGTTGGAGCATTATTTCACTCATATTTATTTCACTCATATATATCAGCCAGAGATTAAATCAAATTGTCCATATGAAAATAATATTACACACTAGTTAGCATTATTACACAATAGTTAACATTACTTATTTACTTAACCAAAGACAATGAACATTATATGTAGGTATACAACTTAAAAAATGTAAAAAAAAAAGGTAACACTTAACACCATTTCCCACTATTAAAGAGATTGTTGACCCAAAAATGAAAACGTACTTTATATTTACTCACCTTAAAGTGGTTATAAACCTTAATAAGTTTCTTTCTTCTGTTAAACAAAAAAGAAGATATTTTGAAGAAAGCTGGAAACCTGTAACCATTTTCATACAATGGAAGTCAGTGGTTACAATTTTTCAAAATATCTTCCTTTGTATTAAACAGAAGAAAGAAACTCAGTTAGGTTTGAAACAAATGAAGGGTTAGTAAATCCTCCTCAAATGATGAGGAAATGTTTGGTTGTTTTTCAGTTTTTCTAAAGTATACATATAAAGCAATTTGTAATTAATGTAAAATTGAATTGTACCTTCAGAAAAAATGTGACCATAAAACAATATAACCTAGCTACAAATGTTATATATATATATATATATATATATATATATATATATATATATATATATATATATATATATATATATATATATATATATATATATGGTATTAAATAAATAATGGTATATTTTATAAAGCAACACTATAAAAAGTAATTAGTTAGTGACCCTGATGTATGACTTAACATATTTTTTATAATAATGCATATAGTTGATTTAGGCAATTGGTTTGCTAACTTTTAAAAAGTAAAGTCAACTAATCATTTTAAATGCAATGTTTTTACAGTGCATGTTTTCTGAGAAAAACTAAACAGGAACCAAATACTAAAAATAGGGAACTTCGGGCCAGCTGCCACTATGAAATACCTGTACGATAAATCATAGTTTCTAGAGTGCTAGGTTTTGAACATGCTGCAAATATATGTGACAGGTAAACTGAAAGGTACAGTTCACCCAAAAATGAACATTTACTCATCCTCAAGTTATTCATTCATTCATTCATTCATTTTCTTTTCGACTTAGTCCCTTTATTATTCAGGTGTCACCGCAGTGGAATAACTGGCAACTTATCCAGCATATGTTTTATGCACTAGGAAACACCCATACACTCTAGCATTCACACATATACACTATGCCCAATTTAGCTTATTCAATTCACCTAAAGCGCATGTCTTTGGACTGTGGGGGAAACCGGAGCACCCAGAGGAAACCCACACAAACATGGGGAGAACATGAAAACTCCACACAGAAATGCCAACTGACTCAGCCGAGGCTCAAACCAACTACCTTTTTGCTGTGAGGCGATCAGGCTATCAACTGCGCCACCTATAAATCTTAAGAAAGTTGGAAAACTGTAACCATTGACATCTATATTATTTGCTTTTCCTACTATGGAAGTCAATGTTTACAGGTTTTCAGCTTTCTTTAAAATAACTTTTTATGTGTTCAACAAAAGAAAGAAACTCAAACATGTTTGGAACAAGTGAAGGGAGAATATAATGATGACAGAATTTTCATTTTTGGGTGAACTCCCCCTTTAAGCAGAAACAAAAATTGTACTACTTGTAATCATATGGAAATATAATTATAATATGTCATCATCTGGTGTCGTAAGAATTGTCAGTGTTTTTGTATTCCATTATGAACTACAAATAAATTAGTTTATGTTTAATACTAAACAGAAAACAAAGGTATCTTTTTAAATGGATTTATACCAGTGAAATCTGACTTACATTACATTTCATATAATGGTTATATAAGACGTTTTTCTGTGTTGCAGGTCTAGTTCGAGCATCCAGTTTTTTCCCCATTCTGAGTACCATCCTGCTTCTCTTGGGAGGACTTTGTGTTGGGATAGGTCACATTTACAGCAGCAGAAATAACATAACCCTGAGTGCAGGAATCCTTTTTGTATCTGCAGGTAAAACACAAAAAAATGCCATAAATGCATGAAATACATGTTACAATTTTGTAACAAATGTTCACTTGCATATTATCAGCATGCGGACTGAAATATATTTTAAGTGACATATATCTCAACTCTATCTTGCGCCAATTCGTAACTTTATTGACTTAGTGGCTATTTTGTATGAATTTGTACAATCTAATTTGTACCTTTTAGTATGATTTGTTTATCTCCCAATGAGGGTTTAAAGATGGGGTTTGATGTCATGCCTCTTTTTAAACGCTGTACATTTTTGTACGACCAAATTAGTATGAATTTTGTATGAATATAAAATAGTATGAATATAAAATAGTTACGTTTACTTGTGAGATCAGGCTGCATATCAGTAACATGCATTTCTCAGCTTGCTTGATAAATGCTGCTCTGCTAATTTGTTATAATTTGAATGACAATTCACTTAAAATTTACATTGATATATTTTTAAGACAACTGCTGCAACTTGGAACTGGGAAAACATTTTATGACTTAAAATCTTTTTTTATAACTTTTTCAGGTTATGGGTAGAATATGTAAATAATCTGATTAGAAGCTTATATTTTTCTCTTTTAATTAGGTCTCAGTAATATCATTGGCATCATTGTCTACATCTCCAGTAATGCTGGAGACCCTGGTGACAAGAAAGGAGAAGATAAGAAAAACCTATACAGCTATGGGTGGTCCTTCTACTTAGGTGTACTCTCCTTTATTCTAGCTGAGACCATTGCTGTGTTGGCAGTTAACATCTACATTGAAAAGAACAAAGAGGTTCATTTCAAGCACTTTGTGTTTAATAAAACTACCCCTTCCCCCTCATCCTCAATCTACACAACTATCCCAACCTATCATTACAAGCAACAACGGTCCCATTCCTGTTCTCAATCCAGAGATCCATTTAAAAACACTTCCCCTGTCACACACGGTGTCATCAGCTCTTCGCTGCCTTTGGTGGATATTTCAATGTATGCGTTAGGGGGAGAACATCCACTGCTGGTAGGTGGTCAGGTGTGCTATAATACTGATCTTGAGCACCACAGCTTCAGGAAAGTCCACAGTCACATCCCAATAGATGTGAAAGACAATTTAAATCGCAGGATCACTCCTGTTTAGAAATGTAGTTGTTTGATCCATTTAATATTATTTACAGATTTTGTCAATCACTTTGGCTCACCCCCCTCCCCTAAAAATAAGAGTAAGTTTAGATCTGCAAACAATTAGTTACAATAAGTTACCATAATGTTATAATGGACTAAAACTTTAGTTTGAATTGTTGTATGTGACATATTGTTTATTGCATTGGTAGTTTTAAGTTCCTGCAGACCTGCAGAATTCCGTTCCAACACTGTTGGCCAAAACTGTGTCAGTGAATACCATTGGATTGAATACCAACAAAACATAGGAGTTTACTATCCATTTCATTTTTTTTTAAAGTAACTTGAAAACTACTACTTCTGGCCATGCATAAAGCTTATGCCATTAAAAAAAATTGTTGTCACATATGGTTAAATTGCTCATGTGGTTCCTAATGTGTCATGGATGACTTGCACAAGGTCCCTAGATGCTTAATATTTATCTGCAGTATAAGCATTTATCTAATGAAGCAAAGCTTTACTGTTTTACACATTCTATCCTCACAATACACCATCCAAAGGATGTGGTAAAGGACAGAAATCACTGAATATTTGAATGTTTTTTCTGGTGATCTTTAAAATCACAACTATGTTATAATGGAAGAATAATATTATGGATAAGTAGCAGAAACATCAAAAAGCAATCAATTAATAATCACTGTGGTTATAATTATTAGAATGTTTCCATTTTACAAACTTCCATTTTGACTCTTCTAAAGCATAAAAATACCATATTGCAGATATTTAAGAAACGTGCCAAGTGAACATTCTTGTTAATCTGAAAAACAATGCTAAATTCAGTTATTCTGCTCTGAAAATGTGTTTTCCGTGCCGGAACAGTCTTTGTTTTGGTTCTTTTAACCTGCCCAATGCCAGTTTAGCCAATTCTATTTCGGCACCCTGGGTTGCCTTTGTATAAAACAGCGCATTCATTCATTCATTCATTCATTCATTCATTCATTCATTCATTCATTCACAAAGGCTCTCAAAGCATATGCAAAATGAGATGCAGATTCAAAGTTCCACATGAGGTTATTAATTAGCAGATAATATAAATATTATGAGCGTAAACCTTAGGTGAGCAGGTTACATTGTAGCCCCGTGTCCTAACAACATGCTACGTGATGAAATTTGCAGTGATAAGCAATTTGGTTGTTTGCACCAGACGAAACACGACAAAAATTGAAATACAGCCATTCAGAATCACAGAATAAGCACTCACTCACGAAATGGTAAGGGTTATAATCCAAATAATACATATTAAACCTCTTTAACATTATTAAATGTTGATTTTGAGTCACAGTTCTAAAGTTCAATTTCAAACGCTTTATTTTATTTTTAAGGTATGAGGTGAACTATCTGCTGCTGCTTTTAGTAGTATGGCAATAACAGTGAATAAAGCACATGAGGTTTACCTGAGGTGATCATTGTCAGAGTATCCCGTTGTTCAGTTGCAAGAAATAGAAGCCGTTTCTAACATATACATTTCAGGTGTTGGTTAAAACTCTTTTTAATATGGAGAATATTTCTTCTATCGCATGGCGTTGCTTTTATTTAGAACACGATTAAATCAGCCTTGTTAGTCTTCAATCTGGCAACCTGCACTTGCGTTTGTTTTGATCCAGGAATGCAATACCTAGTTCAACCAGTGGTTGTCAAACTTACATACTGCATCTTTAAAGCAACAATGTGAAACTTGTCTTTTCTTAACTAATGTATTTTTATGAAGATGGAGGTGACTTCTCTGTTACTTTTAAATATTTACATAGAATCAGATGATGGAAACATGAACCATTAAGGTTTGTGTCAATGTGCCTTCTAATGTGGTGCACTCCAGATTTGAATGATACAGTGCAAGACTTTAGGCAGCGATTAAATTCCAGGCTGTTTATCACAAAGTCACTTTACTTCAGAACCTCTGAATAATATGCACAAATTATATGGACTATTTTTGTGTTCTTTCTGTGCCAGGTATTCAGTGTTTTTGTGTCCCAAAGACTATTTTCATTGACATCTGATTTGTACTGTTTTCCTCCTTTCAATTCAGTAACTGATATTGCTTTGGTTCATGTTAGGTTTGTGATTCCTGTATCACATTGTCCTATCCCTCAATAAAGGTTGTGTCTAGATCTGATCTATTGTCTCATGCTTGTTTGCGTGTCATTTGAATCTTGATGAGAATAATCATATTATTATTCCTGCCATTCCATATGAAAACATTGAATGCTTTTAGAGTACCATGAGACTAAGTACCATGCAGGACTTTTATTGTTGGAAAATCTACATCATTCGAACATATCATGAATTCACTACAATGTACTAGCAAAACACACAACACTTTCACTTATCTCAAATCATTCAGGCAGTCCTCCATAAAAGCAGACATAACTCTTCACCACCTGTCTGACCTTGTCTTGAACAGACTACTTACCCCCTATTCTCACTCCTGTGGATGCCTGTAAACCTACCTTTGAATTCAGCGATCGCCCTTGTGAATCTGGCAGGCTCCCTATCACCAGTCTCCAAGTTCTTTGCTACATGTTAATACTTTGTGTTAAATGAACTTCTGGAATAATTTACCTGTATTGTAATGGCTTTTTTGTCTTATTTCTTTTTGTATTTATGTCCTACTCCCTGGTAAAGACTCTATCTATCTATCTATCTATCTATCTATCTATCTATCTATCTATCTATCTATCTATCTATCTATCTATCTATCTATCTATCTATCTATCTATCTATCTATCTATCTATCTATCTATCTATCTATCTATCTATCTATCTATCTATCTATCATCACATCAACCACAGTATTCATCTCTTACTTACCTGCCATTTTCACCAATATTTATCTTGGTTTGATCTATAACCTGACAGAAGCTCTGACCTGGCCTTCACCTACATCTCACCCATTGAAAGACATTTTGGATTCACTTCACATTGCACTATCCACATCTAGTACCACCTCTTGAACTAAAAACATGCATATCGGCACTAGTTCTCCTTCTGAAATCACTAATCCCATGGTCAATCCAGTGCTATCTGTTCCTGAGGAAGACTGCTATAGATTTACCTTCAAAGCTTGCTTGCACTTTAGATCCAGCTGCATCATGTGCTCACTGGGAGATCAAAAACAATCTGTATTTCAAAGTGCTTTCTGGACAAGCACTTTAATGGGGAGAGACTATATGGCAGCCCGGTTGGCTGGTCACTTAATAGCTTAGTGGACCATCCAACAGTTGGTGGCACCTCAATATGTGAACATGTGCAACATTGATGTCTAGACATGAATTCTGTTTTGGACTATGTTTTGAGGTTATCCTATAGGATCATTCAGCTCAACAAGGAAGCTCTGTTGACCACTTATTGCTAAGGGCTTTAATAAACATTAAGGCTGCAGCTGATGACTATGGTGATTTATCCAACTTCCTCATTGTGGAGCTCATTGTGTCCTATCCATTCTACAGGTCAGTTCAAATTTATGTAGCACTCACTTCCCTACACTCAAAGTGGCATCTATGGTTGACCCAGCATGACTCAGGGAATCAAGTCAGCTCAAGTGATTTATAGTGTATAGATTGTGTCAATGTAGAATTATAGGTATGACCATGCAATAATTAACAATCTGGTATGGGTGGACACATCATAGCAATTATCAATCCTCCACAAACTTATCTGCAATTCAGAAATGTACAACTAGAGTATCGATTATGTACCTCTCCACATACACATCCCTGTTGTAATAATGCTTTTTAAAAAAAAAACTCAGGAACTGACAATACAAATACTTGAATAATATTGAATTTTTGAATAAATTGTAATAGTGATTTATTTACAGCAGCATACATCTAGCCTTCACCCATGCCACTGGATTATGTGGCACCTTACACACTTAACTCCTTAGCTGTTTCAATATGCGCTCTTAAGTGTTCTTGCATCCTTGTGTGCTTGTGAAATGTCATCATCAACTGCCAAAGTTTACATTTACATTTACATTACATTTAGTCATTTAGCAGACGCTTTTATCCAAAGCGACTTACAAATGAGGACAAGGAAGCAATTTACACATCTATAAGAGCAACAGTGAATAAGTGCTATAGACAAGTTTCAGGTGTGTAAAGTCTAAGAAGCAAAGCATTTGTTAAAAAATTTTTTTTTTTTTTTTTTTTTTTTTTTTTTTTGGAGAGAGAGAGAGGGCACCATTAGTGGTATAGCCAGAGAGGCAGTTGAAGATTAGGAAGGAAAGTGGAGACTAAACAGTTGCGTTTTTAGTCGTTTCTTGAAGACAGCAAGTGACTCTGCTGTTCTGATGTAGTTAGGGAGTTCATTCCACCAACTGGGCAGATTGAATGTGAGAGTTCGGGAAAGTGATTTCTTCCCTCTTTGGGATGGAACAACGAGGCGACGTTCATTCACAGAACGCAAGTTTCTGGAGGGCACATATATCTGTATATATATAAGTTCAGTTCCAATACTCAAGATCGCAAGAATGGAGGATGCTTGAAAGTTCCCGGATGTGTTCTTAGTAACAAGGACGTATCGATGCAGACTTGAGTGCAAAACTCTGAGATGAAGTGACAGCGACCAGCAAGACCTAGCTGTCACTCAAGTGGCCCCGGCCTCAATTACGCAGACTTAATATAACTTAATATAAACGAAACGGGTGACTTATAAAAAAAATCACCCCCCTCACTTTTGTCATGAAGGGTAATATTAGCTATATGAACCAAAATCTTTCTTTGTACCAGGTTGTAAACACCTTTTTTTCTGCTATAAAGTTGGACATTTTAACAGTGGGGTCAATAGAAATTTACTCTATTATGGACCCAGGACCAGCGGAATTTCTATGAATTGCAGTTTCAGTTACTTCCGTATTAGCTTCACAAGGGAGAGCGGGGAGGTTGCCCCTTGGTCAGGACTCATTTTGCCAAGTTGGTCTTGTTTATACTTGTCTTGGAGACAGAGTGTAGACACTGTTCCTGTTCAGACTTGAATGTAGTGATTGGCTAGATATCACTTCCAAATTTCTTCTCTATTTTGTCTTTGTATTGAACATGCAATCTCTGGCTAGCTTGAGACGTGCCTGCTCTCTTGTATTTTGTTTGGAAGATGTGTCACTAGCTATGTCTTCATTTGGTTTATGAACACTTTCAGTTTTTGCCTCTTCTGTCAAGTGTCAAGTGTTTGATGTCTGGCCTGTTGTGCTTGGTTTTTCCTTGTTCTGCTAGACAATCTTTGTCATTTTTTCCCCACACAATGTAGTTTTTGTTTGTTTATTTCTCTTTATTTAAATACAATTCTCACCCAATTCTCACTTTGGAAACTTTAGTAAAAAGAATCTTTCTGCTCCACTTTAACATCCTGCTCAGATGAGATCTTTCCTCTCTCCACCAGGCCAATGCACACTACTCCCTCTAATCCCTGACTGTCTGATGTTCTCAGAGAATAATGGACAGCACTCAGGTACCCCAGGTACTTCACTTATGACAGAAGAAATAGCCAAACTTCTCTCTGCCCATCTCAAAACTCGCCCTCTGGATATCATTGTGTCACACATTTTGCAAGACATTATTTCAACCATACTGCCGGCCCAAACACACATCATTAACATTTCACTCCACACTGACACATTGCCAACTACTTTTAAGCAGGTCTGGGTAAATCCGCTGCTCCAAAAATAATAATAATAAATAAATAAATAAAATAAAATAATAATAAAAAACAATCAACACTTCAGTGGTTGAACATTATAGACTGGTCTCTCTCCTTTCTTTTATTACTAAAACACTTAAAAGCGTTGTTTTCAACCGAAATTTCAAAATTTTTAACACACAATAACCTGCTGAAGGCAAACCAATCAGGCTTCAAATGTGGACATTCAACAGAGACTGCACTACTCAATCACTGAAGCCCTGCTGATTGCCAAAGCGTTTAGATATAAGAATTCTATTCTGCTTTCACTGGACCTGTCTGCTGCTTTTGAAACGGTGAATCATCAGATTCTTCTGTTCACATTCTCTTCAATGGGCATCACTGGAATAACTCTGCTGGTTGGAGTCTTACCCACAGGGTAGCCTGGAGAGGAGGGGTATCCAAAGCTCATCAGCTGGTCACAGGAGTACCTCAGGCATCTGTTCTTGGTCCCCTTCTGTATTCTATTTACACCACATCACTGAGAACCATCATCAAATCACAGGTTTCTCTTGTCATTGTTATGCAGATGACACACAGCTCTATCTTTTATTTCATTCAGATGACCCAATGGTAGCTACAAGAATCTTGCACTGCTTGGAGGATATCTCAGCTTAGATGAAAGACTATCACCTACAGCTTAATCTGGCAAAAAGCTGTAAATAATAGAACTTCTTGTCTTCTCTGTAACTCCACACATTCAACACGATTTCTCAATTAATCTGGCATCATCTTCCATTACCCCATGCAGTTCAGTAAGGAATCTTTTGGTGATCTTAAATGATCAGCTGTCCTTCAAAGAGCACATTGCTAACACAGCTATCATGCAGGTTTACACTTTTGATCATGAGAAAGATCAGACCATTCCTAACAGACAGGCTTACTGCAGTGCTCTTCAAGCTGGACTCCCATCTTACTCCCTTAAACCTCCACAGATGATCCAGAATAATGCAGCTCGTCTGGTCTTCAATGAGCCCAAGGGAGCCCATTTAACACCTCTCTTTATCTCTTTGTATTTATTACCAGTCAAGGCTCGTATCAAGTTGCACTGCACTCTTTTACCCTCACCTGCTCCTGAAGGTTTACATCCTCTCCAGGAGCCTCCAGTTGGTAAATGAGCACTGCCGTGTGGTACCTTTAAAGAGAGCCTCTAAGTCACTTTCCAATCTTTTTCACTTAATGTCCTTCATTGGTGGAATGATCTTCCCATTCTCACATGGACTGCTGATTCATTAGTATCATTCAAATGACAACTTTAAATAACATCTTTTCCACAATCACTTGAGCTTTTAAAAAACAAACAAACAAACAAAAAAAAAAATGAATTGGTGAATGCCTCCTCATTTGTAAATTGTTTTGCACAAAAGCATCAGCTAAATGATTAAATGTAAATGTAAGAGTTACTTTATGAACATTTTAATTAAGTGTGCCAACAATTTATAAACGTACCTTTGACATTACATTCAATCACATGCAAACATAATGCTTAATTCTACTTATTATGGAATGGACACACCCTAGCTGGAATCTGATCTCTCAACAGCCCGACATTAGATTCACAGCACACATTTATAGAAGCCCAACTCAGACCCTCACCCTCCCACAGACCTCATGTGAGACAGACCCATTTGGTCGTCAACTATTCTGATGAACCCCAACAGCTGCGACTTGAGTCTGGCTTCTCAGCATAAATACTAGGACACTGTCATTTAGCCCCTTTTATCCATGCACAAGCTGCGCTGAGCCCTTAAGAATCAAGAACTGGACCAGATCTTTGTTTCATATCCAAATATTCAGAGATTCCTTTGCTGAAATAATTACTATCAAGTAATTATTTATTTTATCTTTCAATTGGCAATTGGGTACTGGACAAAATGCGTAAGGAAACCAAGACAAAAGTCTTATTTTTTGTGATCTTGGTGGGCTCGGTGTGCATGTTTACAGCAGTGGTGACAGACCACTGGGCCGTGTTGAGTCCTCGAGTGGACAACATAAACACAACATGTGAGGCAGCTCACTTTGGCCTTTGGAAACTTTGTAAGAAACACATCTATATTGAGGATAAGGAATACATTGGTAAAGGCTGTGGACCTATCAGCCTACCTGGAGGTAAGTAACAATGTGTGAAATGTTGATCAGATAAGCAGGCCTCTCACTCAATATGACGCTCAGCAAAAAATAATTTGTGTAATAATTTGATGTTTATTTATTCATTTTTGTTTTTACAGTATGAGGTGAGATTTTTTAAATATATTGAAAAGAATGTAGTCTAGTTCAAAGTAAACTGGACCAAGCTAGATATAATTTCAAGGCTGTACATCTCAAAGCTTTATAAGGTAAAATAATGGAGAGCATATCTTTATCAAATAAAGAAACATTTGTTTTTCTCATGAGTGTTTGCAGGATGTAAAATGCAGCTAAATGGACTGTAAAGTGCTAAATGTACAATAAAGGTAGAGACTAAATTAGACATTTTTTTATGATATTGGGGCACAGAGTTTACCCAAGAACTGAACTTGAATAAGTAGTATAAAATAGTAATATAATATATAATAGTAGTATAAAATAGTATATAGTGTCTTAACAGTGAATATAAATATATATATATATATATACACAGTGCATTCGGAAAGTATTCATAACGCTTCACTTTTTCCGCATTTTTTTTTATGTTACAGCCTTATTCCACAATGTATTAAATAAATTTATTTCTTCAGAATTCTACACACAGTATCCCATAATGACAATGTGAAAAAAGATTTTTTTGAAATTGTTGCAAATTTAGTAAAAATTAAAAAACTAAAAAAAAACATATGTACATAAGTATTCACAGCCTTTGCTCAATACTTTGTTGATGCACTTTTGGCAGCAATTACAGCCTCAAGTCTTTTTTGAAAAGGATGCTACAAGCTTGGCACACCTGTCTTTGGGCATTTTTGCCCATTCCTCTTTGCAGTACCTCTCAAGCTCTATCAGGTTTGATGGGAAGCGACGGTGTACAGCCATTTTCAGATCTCTCCAGAGATGTTCAACAGGATTTAGGTCTGGGCTCTGGCTGGGCCACTCAAAAACATTCACAGAGTTGTTGTGAAGCCACTACATTAATATTTTGGTGGTGTGCATTGCTTCCTGTGTTTTGATTTAGGATGTCTTTGTACATTGCTGCATTCATCTTTCCCTCTATCCTGACTAGTCTTCCAGTTCCTGCTGCTAAAAAAAAATCCCCATTGCATGATGCTGCCACTACCATGTTTCACTGTAGGGATGGTATTAGCCTGGGGATGAGCAGTGCCTGGTTTTCTCTTAACGTAACGCCTGGCATTCACTCCAAAGAGATCAATTTTAGTCTCATCAGACCAGAAAATTTTGTTTCTTATGGTCTGAGAGTCCTTCAGATGCCTTTTGGCAAATTCCAGGCGGAGAGTGGCTTCCGTCTGGCCACTCTACCATACAGGCCTGATTGGTGGATTGCTGCACACATGGTTGTCCTTCTGTTAGTTTCTCCTCTCTCCACAGAAGAATGCTGGAGGTCAGACAGAGTGACCATCGGGTTATTGATTACCTCCCTGACTAAGGCCGTCTCCCTGACCACTCAGCTTTGATGGCCGGCCAGCTCTTGGAAGAGTCCTGGTAGTTCCAAACATCTTCCACTTATGGATGATGGAGGCCACTGTGCTCATTGGAACTTTCAGAGCAGCAGAATTTTTTCCTTCCCCAGCCTTGTGCCTCAAGACAATCCTGTCTCAGAGGTCTACAGACAATTCCTTTGTCTTCATGCTTGGTTTGTGCTTTGACATGCACTATCAACCCTGGTCTTTATATAGATGGGTGTATACTTTTTCAAATCATGTCCAATCAACTGAATTTACCACAGGTGAACACCAATTAAGCTGCTGAAACATCACAAGAATGATTAGTGGAAACAGAATGTACCTAATCTCAATTTAGAGCTTCACAGTAAAGGCTAAATACATTTAGGAATAAGGCTGTAACATAAAAAAAATATATATATATATATATTATATATATTAAATATATATATATATATATGGTGAAGCGGTGGCAGAGTGGGTAGCATGTTCACCTCACAGCAAGAAGGTCGCTGGTTCAAGCCTCGGCTGGGTCAGTTGGCATTTTTGTATGGAGTTTTCATGTTCTCCCCGCGTTTGCGTGGGTTTCCTCTGGATGCTCTGGTTTCCCCCACAGTACGAAGACATGTGGTAAAGGTGAAATGGGTATGCTATAACTGACCATAGTGTATGACTGTGTGTAAATGTGTGTATGGATGTTTCCCAATGATGGGTTGTGGCTGGAAGGGCATCCACTGTGTAAAAAGATATGCTGGATAAGTTGACCCAAAATAAATGGTAAGACCCTGTTTGGAAACCACCTTAGATAATAAGAGAGGACATCCTCCAAGACATTTTACTTGACTTGCTTTGAAATCAAGCAACATTTGTCTATTAGTTTATAAAAGGAAACACTAAATAATTGTGTTTAATGTAGTCCCTTCCCACAATTTAATTATGAAAATCCACTGAAAATCCACAACCAAATCAGGTTTTCAAAGTGTTTTCCCACAGATCCATCATAGCTCAATAACTTAGTAGATCTACTAGAATTTCCCTGCCTGTGGGACTTGTTGTGGGTGCTATGACTGTGACAACTCCTGCACTGAGATCACAGCTAAAGTGGGAAAGCTGTAAGCAGAATGACAGGAAGTACTTAACAGCTGTGGACTATCAGTGACTCTGAACATGACAGACAAGAAGTGACAATTATTTCGGTTAAAAGTATAGAATATACATAGTTCAAATACTAAAACTGCTCACACTAATTGGATTTAGCAGTATGTTTTGCACTAATTATAAAGTGTTAGAGACTATTTAGTAACTCATTCATCAGGCAATAATAAAGATATTCATTCATTCATTCTTTCATTTTCTTTTCGGCTTAGTCCCTTTATTAATCCAGGGTCACCACAGCGGAATGAACCGCCAACTCATCCAGCATTTGTTTTATGCAGCAGATGCCCTTCCAGCTGCAACACATCACTGGGAAACACATACACACTTATTCACACACACATACACTACAGACAATTTAGTCTACCCAATTGACCTGTACCGCATGTCTTTGGACTGTGGGGGAAACCGGAGCACCCGGAGGAAACCCACGCAAACGCAGGGAGAACATGCAAACTCCACACAGAAACGCCAACTGACCCAGCCGAGGCTCGGACCAGCGACCTTCTTGCTGTGAGGCGACAGCACTACCTACTGCGCCACTGCGTTGCCATAATAAAGATATATTTAGTGAAATTTATATATGTTTATATATGTCACTGTTCTATTAATAACCAATTACACACATCATTTCCACTGTTCTTCTAGTTTACTTGTAATAAGGAAATAAGCAATGGGAAAATAAAGAAATATGTTGGATTCTATCTTGGCCGGGGTTGCATCAAAAACTAGATCTCCCTCTTCATTGCTTCTGTCACAAGACTTCTGTTTCCTTCACTGTTCCTGGAGGCTCACCAAGAATGCATATTTTGGATGTCTTTTTTTCTGATTCATTTAGTTCAGGGTTATATTATAAATTGCATACTCCCCTACTATTGTGTTAAAGAAAAAGAGAATGTGATAAAAATATTATAATATAATAAATCTGAATTCGAAAGGTAGCCAAACAGTGCTATTGAAACCACACGGAAAAGTATATCCAGATGGGTTAATATAGGTTCATTATGTTACATTTATTATACAGCTGTCTGAAATATTTAATTCTTATTGTTCTGTCATGACATTCCATATGCTATATTAGAGATACAATAAATTTAGGTGGTTGTTTTGCCGAATATAGCCAGACAGGCTTAATGCCAACTCGACATAGAGGGCAGTTGTATAAGACTGAAGGGCTTTATTCTGCTATAACAACCGCATCAATGTACATTATCCCCCTTATTATATGCCACGCTTAATACAAGTTGACAGAAACAAAAATGGCCGAATGGAGCATACAGTAGCCTATGTATTCTTTACACATGCATTGTTTTGATGTTGTGAGTGACCAATCAGAATCAAGCATTCTAGAGAGTTGTATAATAATCGGCAATAGTGTCTGGTTGCAGACTTGCACATGCACTCATTGCGACATACTGTAACTGTGAGGGGTAGGGTTAGGGGCGGGGTTTGGTGTACATATTAAGAGCATATAGACAGTCTCAGTTTGCATGTAAATCCGGTCAGTATGTAACCAGCATGTAACCAGACCCTCCTCATAATCTGCGATAACCGCCAGGATGTACTTTATCCCTTGCTTAGCATAAATGGATGTTGCATTAGTTTTTCTAGTTGCTGTGATAGTCAATATGATTACTAATTGGTTGGTCAAAAGAGTACTTATTCCAAAATACTTGAACTTCAATCTGAACATTTAAGGGTTATACTTTATTTTATTTTAAGGTGTCCTTGTTACAATTATAGTTATAGAACTCATTTAAATACACCCAAAAAAAAAAGATATCTGTGCAAGCAATTTATATGTGTTGAATTTAAACAAACTAATTAAATTCAGTAGTGTTCAATTTGTTTGTATAAATTCAGCCCAAATAAATAGTTTACAACCACTTAACTTAAAAAAAAGTAAATCCAAGGAATCATCTTTGAATATTTTTTTTCTGTGTACTTGGTATTATTTATTAACTACATGTGCTTACTTTATGGTTAGGCTTTAAATATGGGTTACATTTAGGGTTAGTTACATGTAATTATGCATAATTATTTATAATTGATATAGTACGATTATGGAAAGTGTAAAAGGACACCTTAAAATAAAGTGCTACCCATTTAATTTACGTTCTAAATACCTTAGAATATAGCCAGCTATGTCAGTACGTGTGTGACTAGACTTGTAAATGCAGTCAGTAAAAGTTATAATTAGACTGTGTAAATAGTCAGCTGTCTCAAGAGGGGAGACACGCTGAATTTAAGAGTGGTACAATTCCATTACTATGACTGACGGTCACATCTGAGAGAATAGTATAGATTCCTACCTCTTATTCTAAACACACAAACATCTATTGACCTTGAATGATACCTGTTTGACAGCAGCCCAAATTATTAGATAACCCCCAAAATTAAAGTTTATATTACTGTCTATCTATCTATCTATCTATCTATCTATCTATCTATCTATCTATCTATCTATCTATCTATCTATCTATCTATCTATCTATCTATCTATCTATCTATCTATCTATCTATCTATCTATCTATCTATCTATATATATATATATATATATATATATATATATATAATTGAAGTCAGAATTATTAGCCCCCCTTTGATTTTTTTTTCTTTTTGAAATATTTCCCAAATGATGCTTAACAGAGCAAGGACATTTTCACAGTATGTCTGATAATATTTTTTATTCTGGAGAAAGTCTTATTTGTTTTATTTCAGCTAGAATAAAAGCAGTTTTTCATTTTTTATGAACCATTTTAAGGTCAAAATTATTAGCCCCTTTAAGCTAATTTTTTTTCGACCGTCTACAGAACAAACCATCAATATACAATAACTTGCCTAATTACCCTAACCTGCTGGGTTAACCAATTAACCTAGTTAAGCCTTTAAATGTCACTTTAAGCTGTATAGAAGTGTCTTGAAAAATATCTAATAAAATATTATTTATTGTCATTATGGCAAAGATAAAATAAATAAGTTATTAGAGATGAGTTATTAAAACTATTATTAGAAATGTGTTGAAAAAAATCTTCCTTCCATTAAACAGAAATTGGGGGAAAAAAAATTGTTTTCCCTGTGAAGCATTACAAAGTAGTTTCCCTGTTTGTACTGGCTTACATTTTTTTTTCATTGTATATATTTAAAAAAAAGGCATGTTTGTGTGTAAATTACAACATTCAGTGCCATTAACAACTAACAGGTGGGTTTGATATTTGGACCTTTGGAAACTTACATTAATATTTACTGTACATTTCGACACGTACATTAATATAACACATGACATAATTTGTTCTAACATAAGAAATAAATTATCTTGGACATTTATGCCTGAAACTCTGACAGTCTTTCTTGCAAGTCATTGCATCAACACAAGGCAGATGGTTTATGTGATACAGTTTCTTTAGTATTTAGCACAACATTAAAGCACAAAAAGCAACTCAACATGCTGCTCTAAGCTAAATGCATTTTGTCAATGTACATTGAACAAGGTATTTGTGAAAGCTGACATCAGTTATAAAACAAAATAATTACAGCTAAACAACATGAGTTATTAACATGTGAAAATAGATTGTCACATCAAAGCCAATTTTTGTGTTCTATGTTCAGTCTTTATACTGTCTGATGGAATTCTGAGACTTTCACAGTTGTCAAGTAACACTATTTATATTTAGCTGTAAAATTTCAAGGGATGTAAAAAAACTGCAGCTGCCACTGAAGCAACAGGAAACTCACAAGTTTTCTTGTGAGTGGCTAAATAGAAAAGCAAAGCTTTTAATAAATCACACAGCAGCAAAAGTAGAATATTTCCCTTTGAATGTTCTTACATTAGTTTCTTTAAAAGGTATAATGATAAAAAGAATACTATTAATAAAACCATCGTCATCATTATCATGTTTTTCCCCCCCAGAAATGAACTGTTCTTACTTCAGACACTTCACGCCAGGGGAAGATTCTGAGATCTTTGAAGTTAAAACTCAAAGAGGTGAGTGAAAATAGTCAAACCAATACTTCAAATTATACTGTATTAGTTGGTGAATGCTTTTGTGCAACTAAGTATTTCTGTAGCTCAGGCCTGACAATTCTTTCAGTGAACTGTCTGTTTTGCATAAAAGAAGTAGAGAAATGAAAATATAATGAATGAAGAAAGTTTATGCCGGATTCAAGTGCTGGAAAACATGTTACTTACAAATGTGTTGTTCATTACTGGTTACAATTACAAACAGGATGAAAATTATGGTTATTAATGTAAGCAAGATTTTCTGTAATATTTTCAGGTTTTCTGATTACTTTTAGATTACTTTTGGTTTATTTATAACATAGATGATTGAGCTTATTGGATTCAGATTTTTTTCCCTAGAAAAAGAACAATGAAGTGAATTTAATTTATTTGTTCCAGTGTTTCCCAACTCAGGTTTATTAAAGAAATGCAAAGGGGTTTGGGATTTGGTGAAAAACTAATAATTAAATAAAAATGTCAAATTTAACCACAGAAACAAACAAATAAAATCTTATCTGCACAGATTGGTTTATTTATAACATTGATGACTGAGATTATTGTATTCAGATTTTTTTCCCCTTATAGACAACAATGAAGTGTATTTAATTTATTTATGCCAGGGTTTACCAAACTTATGTTTATTAAAGAAATGCAAAGGGGTTTGGAATTTGGTGAAAATATAACAATTAAATAAACATGTCAAATTTAAACACAGTAACCTACACACAAGAGCCTGGAAAATTGCTCAGTTTACAAGAAAAAAGTTGAAGTTTTTGCATCGGAATAAAGTACATAGTAAAAAAAAAGTTGACTCAACTCAAAGTTGTAGGCAACTTGCTGCAGAGCTTTTTTGAGTTGACTCAAGTTGAGTCAAACTCAAAAAAACTCAGAAAAAGCTCTTCAGCAAGTTACCTTACAATTTTTAGTTTAGTCAACTTTTTTTTTTTACAATGTACTTTATGAAGAGTTCCGATGCAAAAACTTCAATTTTTTTCTTCTAAACTGAGCAATTTTCCAAACTCTTG
Organism: Danio aesculapii; assembly: GCF_903798145.1. Lineage (NCBI taxonomy): Eukaryota > Metazoa > Chordata > Actinopteri > Cypriniformes > Danionidae > Danio > Danio aesculapii. The sequence goes on along the minus strand of NC_079440.1, from coordinate 20,313,199 downwards.
TGTGATTAGACCGAGAAAAAAATGCTAATTTCAGATGGCATTTGGAGGTTTTTGCTATTCATATACAGATCCTTTATTTGTTAACCTGAATGCCGTTTGACCATTATCCAAAATCAACATTCAAATGGGTTGTTAAATTACTGAAACTTAAATTTCAGTAAGACATATTAACATATACAAATAATTTTAATTCAAGAGTGTTAAACAAATCAATCAGAATCTTCAATTACATAAACAAGCTTTAATGTGTTTATAACAGTAATTTCATTACACAGTTAAAGTTTTCTATAGGCTTGAAATCAGAGAAATTAATTTACATCTGAAAAACAGACTCATGCAAGCGTGTAACCCATAAAAAAAGTCAAATTTTTATTTCTTAATTATTGGAATATGATTTTATAATCTAGATTAAATTAAATCAGTAAATACCCAACATTGCATATACAGAATAATACCACAGATTACAGGAAGCATCAGAATATAGAAGCTGTTTATGGAGATCCAGCTTTTAGGCATGACACGTCATCAAATTTCCCATCAAATTTGAGGGTCATTTAAAACTGTCATGTAGCTCTTGCTGATTTCTCTTTGTGGTTTCTCTACTCAGAATACAACATCTCAGCTGCTGCCATAGCCATCTTCAGTCTTGCCTTCATGATTTTGGGCACTCTGTGTGTGTTGTGTTCCCTCAAAAAGGGAAAAGAATATATGTACAAGCCTGCCGGCATGTTCTTCGCTTTTGCAGGTAGGATGGAACTTCCTTCACAGTTTTGAAACAATTCTACTTCTTTTATAAATCATTTTAATACACCATATTATAAAAACAAATTCTAGATAGTCTATTACATTATCTTTTTTAGATTAAATGAAAAAGGCTACATTAAACATTTTTTTTTCTTGGTAATGCTTTAGATTACAGAACACAGTTTACACGCACACACACAAAAAATCAGATTTACAGTGTACAGTACCTTTATTATAGCATAAATACAGTAAATAAAAAAATACAGGATATGAAAAGTTTGAGAAACATGGGGATAACAAGCAACCCTTTAATTTACAGTCTGTAAACTTGATTGTTTAAGCTCAAATGTTTTAAAATATATATAGTTTTAATTTGGCTTGTGGCAACGTGGTGGAGCAGTAGGTAGTGCTGTCGTCTACCCACAGGTGGCGGTCAAAAGAAACCCACTGTAAAGACGGATAAACCGAGAAGTAGGAAGTTTCTGGAACTACGTCATATCATTAATATTGTTCAAGATTTTAAAACGAATAGTTTTTAAATTATTTTAATAATTTATTATAATGATTATAGAGTTGGGTGACGAGGTGGCGCAGTCACAGCAAGAAGGTCACTGGTTCGAGCCTCGGCTGGATCACTTGGCGTTTCTGTGTGGAGTTTGCATGTTCTCCCCACGTTCGCGGGTAAAAATAGTGGAAAAACATATTCTGTAATATTAAAACCACATGGGTCTCCACTTTTGCCATGGCCTCTTTTTTTGTTTTAACAAACTTATGCCTCAGACTTTTCCAAACTTTTTAACAAAAACACTTTCCTCCTTTCCATGGCTGTTGCAATTTCTAGCCAAGAATTATTGGTCATCTGGTTATCTCGTTGAAGATCACGCATGGTCGGATCATTAACATGTCTGTACAGTCGAACTGTTTCAGACAACATCTCTTCAAAGTGTTTCATATTCAAATCAAATCAAATATGGCTCCGCGTGAACTGTCAGTGTTGCCAGATGTAGCTAACTGATTCCAGCCCAAAAGCTGTCGAAAAACCGCTGAAAACCAATGCCTATGCCATTTTTAACCCGCAAAAATAAATTCAAATCCAACAAAAAACAACAACAAAAAAGAATTCAAATGAGCATTAGATGTAACGTTACCTGGACATCAGAAATATATGAGTATGTATGGATGTTTCCCAGAGATGGGTTGCAGCCGGAAGGGCATACGCTGTGTAAAACATGTGATGGATATGTTCATTTTCTTTTTGGCTAAGTCCCTTTATTAATCAGGGGTCACCACAGCGGAATGAACCACCAACTTATCCAGCATATGTTTTATGCAGCGGATGCCCTTCCATCCACAACCCAACACTGGGAAACTCAGTAATACATCTGAACATTCAAATTCTTTGATTATCAATTGATTTTTATTAGTGTTATTTTGTATTTTTATTGCCTCCATTTTGGTTCTTCTTCTTCTTCTGCTCTGGGAGTCTATGGCAGCCCTATGAAACGATTTGTGCATTTGGACTTTGTCACACTGATAGAGGACAGTCTGATCTTCAACCACAACAAATTTGGACTCTCTAACTCAGTCTCTAGCGGCACCACTTGTCCAAAGTTTCAATTATTTTTATCATTATAACTTTTGAATTGAATGGGCTACAATCAAAATAATTTTTTCCTCTAATTCCTTTGCTCAAGTTGATTCAAACACACCCTATGACGTTATTTTCCGTCATGAAAATGTTTTCGCTATTTTTAGTTTTTCACAAAACATATTTGAGCAAACTCATCCTAGGTTGTTGGTCCGATTCCCAACTAAATTAAATCACATCATCTATAGACCATGCTGACCAAAAGTTATTGAATTCAAATTGATCATTTTTAATTAACTTGGAAACAAATTTAACGTAGAGTAAAAATTGACTTAAGGTGTTATCTCCGTAACACATAGACATATTCACACCAAACTTGGTGTGTTATCACAAACATGGTCTGAAGTAAGCTGCAGCATTTCGGCACACTGCCCCCTAGTTGTCCGGAGAGATAAAAAATGTCTTTTTTTGCTTATAATTTTTCAACCCTTTGTCCAAAATGCATAAGATTGGTTTACATCCGGCGGAGCATGCAGAGTCAAATGATGTCTGATTTTCTCAGGTCAGCCATTTCTGCTATATTTTACAGACGCATTGATGAATTGATATGAAAGTCGATATGTGTCTTCAGGACTGTGCCCTGAAGGTGTTTAGAAAGTTTTCAGAGAAAACACCAAGTTATAGGTCTGTGCCACCTATGGGTCAAGAGTTATAAGACATTCATTAGCCAATATTAATGAAACTTGCAAATTTGGTAATAACTTTTGACTGCATATGCTCATTTTGATTAAATTGATCCCAGATTGTTCCTTGGGTCATGCCGACAACACAGATACCAATTATGCAACATTCTGCCAAACTTCCTGTCTGCAATTTTGATTTTGTTCAAATCATTCTTCTTTTAACTCCTCCTAGACCGTTGATCCAATCTTCACCAAATTGATTGAACTTGGTTGGACTTGGATCCTCTTCAGACCATGTAGACCAAAAGTTATGGCAATTATGTCGATATACAAAACTGTTGTCATTTAGCATATGCACAAACTTGATGTAATGCAGCCAGATGACATTACAGGCTGAATCACTGCAATGGTTTGAAGTATTGAAACCAAACTTAATGTGTGTGATCTAGACCTGACATTGACCAAACTACATCAGTTTGCACAACCTTCTGAGTAAAAATGCCAAACAATTAAATTCTATCAATAGATATCATACAAAATTTATCAAATGACTTTTAAATAGTTTTGTTTTTTGTCATGAGACTGGTCTTGCAAATTCCTTGGATCATACATAGAACATTGATATAATTTATTCTCTAATTGACACGACTTCCTGTCCACCCTCTTGAATTAGTTTGAAAATTTGTTGTTTCGAACTCTCCATAGATCCTTAGCCCAATTTCCAATTTCAATTTGGCTCAGAACATGCTGCCAAAAGAATTTTACAAATACTCTGTAGCTTGTAGCTGTGCTTGTTTATGGTGTGGCCGCTGGGCTGCTTGGCCCAATAATTGCTGCTTTCAGCTATATTTATATTTATGTCTGCACTATGCCTGTACTTTTTTTCATGTCGCCAACACACATTCTGGAACACTGAAGCTTTTATTATTATTCTGATTCTAAATGAAATGTGCTTGTTTCCCCAAAACATTAATATTTTTCTCTTTGTATTTATACAGTAAATGTGTCCATTTTAAAAACAAAACCCCTTCTTTCCTGTGCTCAGGTCTGTGTGCCATCATATCAGTAGAGGTAATGCGGCAGTCAGTCAAGAGGATGATAGAAAGCGAGGATACAATCTGGATTGAGTATTACTATTCCTGGTCTTTTGCTTGCGCCTGCACGGGTTTTGTCCTTCTCCTCCTCAGTGGAATCGGTCTGGTGCTGGTCTCTATGCCACAGATGCCTAGAAATCCATGGGAAACCTGCATGGATGCTGAGCCTGAACAGATGTAGATAAGGAATAGCAGATGCCAGAAGGTAAACCACTGCTTCGCAATATAGGCCTCTTTGGTACAATAAGAGCGCTCGACATACAGATGTCATAAAATTAGCTCAGCAACTTTCTTGTTTCCCCTACAAAGTGGCACTGAAGGATATAAATGTGCCACACATTCTTGTCATGCAAGCAAGTAGCTAAGCTTTTCAGTCAACTATTATAATTATCACCATCAAGTATCCATGTTTAAGAACATGATGTATAAAAATCTCTAAAATGCAATTTTAAGAGAGAAGCTGGCGTTGTGAATTTTGAGTAATGATGTGTTGGTTTAATTGGAGAAGGGTTGCAGAACTATTGTGTTTGCTTTAACATTTTGAAGGAACGAGGTGTTGATGTTTAACAACATATTTCAAGGATTATGTACTGTTGGTTAATTTGCACTAGCTTGCAGATAGGTAGTTCAAACATCAACAAGCAGTGATGTAATGCCACATGAGTTTGGGGCAGAAAGCATCAGTCATCTTGTAAATGAATTTAGATTTGTTTAGACGTGAAAATGCTACTTAGTTTTTTTTTTGCCATTGGACACAGTGATGCTCTGAACTGCCCTGATCAGAATGTAAATGCTTGGTCTGCTGTGGTTGCTGAATGCTTGGCCAGACATTTTGGAAAATTTTCAGATCTTGCAGGTGCAAAGAAAACGGCATCAATCTAACGCTTATGTGAAGCAGTAAAATATCTCTGAGACTGTCCAAGTCTATGGCTTCCTTAAATTCACCCACAGACAAGCCTGAAACAGATAAACATTCAGTCATTTCTGTGTAAACTTGGTAAAAAAATATATCTCTCTGTATTTATGCTAAGGAGACTTTCTTTTGTACATTATAATTAGCAACTATAAATTTGTTTAATTTGGTAATTCGCAACTGATTTCTCTCTCTAAGGGCTTTTGTTCATTTTGTGACCTGTACAATCCTGGTTATTATGTCTTAGAAAAGCCCTTCATGAATAAAAAAAAGATATTAAAATACAAGATAATAAATTTAATGTCACATTCAATTTCATCAGATCTTTTGGAATTTAAATTAGGAGATGTTATACTCAGTGGCTAATAAGCTAAAAACAAACAAAATGGCAGACAACAAAGAAAAAAGCACCTGTAAAATTATTGGAAACAAAATGAAAGAAAGAAAGAAAGTTAGTTTTGGGTTTTTTGGTAGCCATTAGAATGTACCTTTATATCTCAATTACTACATGATGAGGTAAATGCTTCAATCAAGTTTAGTTTGACAGTAAATACTGTATTTATTTCTTTTGATGTTGTGAGCATGCAGAACAAGCATTATGCTGCTCAACAGAGTCTTTGTATTTCTGATGTTACAAACCCATGTTGTCTATTTCTAATAAAACAAATACACCAACTCTCGTGTTCATTTATATCAATTTATTTCATGGTCATCTGTTTATATCTATTTAGTTTCACTATATCATTATATGCTAATGTTTAATAACAATTCACTGTAAGAATTGTAGACAAACAAAGTTTACAAAATGTTTCATTTGTTGTGTGTTAATAGATAAAATAAATTGCTTTAAAGAACACCTCTTTTAACCCTTTTTATATTTAATATAAATCTTTTCTGTCTCCAGAATGTGTCTGTAAAGTTTCAGCATAAAGTACCCATCAGATTATTCATTATACCTTTTTAAATCTGGGAAATTTGAAATGTTATTTGTATAACATTGTAGCTGTTTTTGTTGCACGTGCCTTCAATGCGAATGAGCTGGTTCTCCCTGCCCACCTTTCCCATGTGCGTGTCAGAGCCGTAGGGTTCACGTTAACAAAAAGTACATTGACAGACAAGAATGAAGCAGATCTCCCTTACTACAGTAAGAACTTGCCCAACAGTTATTTGTTATACTTGTTGTGGAGTTAATTCAAGCATTTCTGCAATGATGAGTGCACGCGCACACACACACGTTTAGCTTTGCACTGTTTTAGCAAATGTGACAGAATACACGTTAATAACCACTGCTGTATAGACATCCATTATGTTAATATACAAAATAAACCTGATTTAAGTCCACAAACTGGGATTGAACTTCTTTTATAATTGTACTGACACACGACTGTGGTGATGAAGTACATAACGATTTTACTGTCTTTATTACAAACATGCACTGTTTTAAAAAATATTTTAAACTTGTATTTTAAACTCATCCTTGATCACATTTGGTGATGATTGATGATCACAGCGAGCTGAACAGATATTTCAATCCTAGTTAATTTGCGCACGCCCTTTCTTGTGGATATGATTATACGCATTAGAGATTTGGATTTATATGCGCAAGGGATTTGGATTCTATTTTAATGTCAGGAAATTTAAAAAAAGAGACACTGTGTTTCTATCACTCCAGTGTGACAGTAGACACACTATACCTACACACAGTTCTGTCCTAGAACTGATAAGTGTCCTTTAAATATACCATTCATAAACCATACATAAACTACGTTTCAAGATATGAATGTAGCAATTACTTAGTTTGAACTCTTTAATTATTTTATATTTGACATTAATGTTATATCATATAATAAGATACATTTCTTTCTCATAGTGATAATTTCACATTACTGCATGTATACATGCAAAAAATAATAAATAAATAAAAAATAAAAATAGCAAATATAATGCACAAGTTATGAATGTGAGGTGTTATTCTCATGTGAGATGCCCAGTGCCCACATTAGCTGTCCCAGCTGCTTACATATCTTCACAAGGATACTGCTGTTCATTTTCTCTGTAGCCCTCTGGGAATTTTCTGGACACAGACATCAAGGCTCTGGAGAAATCATTTATGGGGTCCTTTTAGCCTTGTGGGATGCCAGCTGGGCAGAGATACGAACAGATAAGTTCTAAATAGACTGATTTTTGCATTTTATTACAGACGTTTGATTACATTTATGTAATTAAGCCTTCTATTGACTTAAGGGTCAGAAATAGCCTGTGACCCATAACAGCAGCAAAATACCCTAAATTATATTTAAGTTTGATGACTTTTTCTATAATGACCCCAACATTTCACAAAAATTAACCATTTTCTATTGTCATATTTTCAAGAAGGTTGTACACATAGGGTACAACGATTGACTTCTTGGGAGTAAATTTTGACCTGCAAGCAATAAAAACTTTTTATTTTAGAGGTTTAGTAAAGGTAGGACAAATTAAATGTACTGTAGTGGTCAAAGATATAGTTTACCAAAAAATGAAAATTCTGTCATCATTTACTTGCCCTCCACCTTGACTTTCTTCAGTTGAACATTAAAGGAAGATAATTTGCTGTAACCTGTAATCATAGAATTTGTTTTTCCTGCAATGAGTAGATTACTATTTTTGGGTGAACCATCCGTTTAAGAATACATTTTTGATGAATTTTAGATTAGAGCCAAAAAAGCTTCCTGATAAAAAATAAAAAGCTCTTCCTACAATTATCTGTGTTGAATTATAATCCCCTCACTCCTGTTCCTCTCTCATGCATTAGTTGATGATTGGAGGGAATTTACCCTCATGAGTGTCAGCTGTTCTTCTGCAAGGCTCCCTTATAGTACGCATGACACAGCATCACAGATGGCAGAATTTACATTGAACATGCTAAACGTCAAGCCACTTTGATGAGTTGGCAACATTAGTCAAAGGTGTGTTAGACGTCTTAATAATCTGTAATTTCAGTCTAACTGTCACATGGTAAAGTCTAGAAGGGAGACAGCTGTGGATACTTGGGCATGTGCACATCGATATGGCATCATTCTTGTGACACTGTACAAGAATAATACCTATTTTTACATTACCGTAGGGGGTAGATTTAGCATTGTGTAGGAGTAGTTAATAAAACGTTATTAAAAGTTAATAAAACACAATGTAATGGGTAATTTAATAAACAGCCTACTCCATAAATAATTCTCCATAAAGTGTTTAACATACATGCCATCTGGGAGGATGAAGGTAGATGACCAACTGTCAAAGGGAACTGACCCTATATTAAGTGTCTTTAAAATAGAATGTGCTCTATCTCCTTACTCTACCCACAATGAAATCAAAAGCATCCGCTACTTCCACCTAGTGACACAAGGCAGTTATTGCCACTGAGAGAGAGAGAGAGAGAGAGAGAAATAAAAACGGAAAGCTCCTACTTGAGCTCTGTCGAAGCCTCGGCCTGTATCTGGTCAATGGCAGGGTGAGGAGACTCTCTGGGCAGATACACCTACAGCTCATTTCTCGGTAGCTCAACAATTGACTACATGATCACAGATTTAGATCTGTTCTCTTTCAGTGCATTCACTGTTAAACCACTTACACCTCTATCTGATCACAGCCAAATTACACTTTATATAAAAAGGAACATGAATACTAATATATATTCACAATCCAGTAAATTGTATAACATTAAACATAATTATAGATGGGTACAAGACAGCTCTGAGAAGTAAAGGAACGCAATTGAAGACCCCCAAATAGGTTTACTGTTGGATAAAGTTATGGAAAATAGTTATCCTCATAATGGAAATAGTGTTAATCTAACTGAAGAAAACATAAATGACATATTTGATTATTTGGCAACAATATTTAAGATTAACACTACTAAGAAAACTTTTAAACAAAAACAAGATAATGAAAAATTGTATGACCTTTGATTGTAAAACAATAAAGAAAACAGAAAATGGAGACAACTAGCAAATCAAAAACACAGACAGATACCAGAGAATACAGATTTACGTCTTCAGTACTGCGAGGAGCTTAAAAAATATAAAAAACACAATCAGAAAAAAGAAAGAAGAGTACATCCAAAAACAGCTCAAAACAATTGAAAAATCTGTTGACTCAAACAATTTCTGGGCCAGCTGGAATCTCCTTAATAAAAAGAAACATGAACAGCTAACAATACAAAATGGAGACACCTGGAAAAACCACTTTGAAAAACTGTTTAGTAAAATAAACATGAGTACTGAACAATCGCTTATATATGATAAATTAACCCATACAAAGCAAATATTTGGCAAATACCAAAATCCTTTAGACTACCCAATCACAGAAAAAGAGCTACTATAAAAAATACAAGTCCTACCAACTAAAAAGGCAAGTTGTCCAGACGGTATCCTTAATGAAATAACAACATAAATCACAAATTCCAATTGGCTATAATGAAACTGTTCAATTTGGTTGAGTGTTGGTAATTTTCCTGACATATGGAATAAAGGATTAATAACGCCCATATTCAAAAGCGGAGACAAATAAGACCCTAACAATTACAGAGGCATCTGTGTGAGAAGTAATCTGGGGAAGCTGTTCTGCAGCAGCATCAACACCAGACACATAGGCTTCCTTACAGAGCACATTGTCCTCAGCAAAAGTCAGATTGGGTTTCTGCCAAATTACAGAACATCAGACCATATCCTCACCCTTCAGACTCTGATAGACAAATCCGTCAATCAAAACAAAATATATGCTTGCTTTGCTGATTTTCAGAAAGCATTTGATTCAATTTGGCATAAAGGTCTGCTGTCTAAACTTCTAGAATCAGGTATTGGCGGTAAAACATACAACATTATAAAAACAATGTATTTGAACAATCAGTGTGCAATTAAAATAGAAAAATATAAATGAAGAGAATTCTTTACTCAGGGTGGGAGACACGGCTGTCCACTGTCACCAACCCTCTTCAATATTTACATCCATCAATTGGCAATGCTCCTAGAGCAAGCAGATATGCCAGGTCTCACACTATATACTCCAGTGTAAATTTCCTGCTGTTTGCAGACAATCTGGTGCTGCTGTCGCCAACAAAAGAGGGTCTACAGCAGCAGCTGGATATCCTGCACAGCTTCTGTCAGACCTGGGCCCTGACCGTTAACTCAAAGAAAATCAAAACCCTAATACTCCAGAAAAAACCCAGATGTCAGGGAAAGAAACACAGGCTCACCCTTGGCATGACAAAAACTGAACCTGCCACAAGCTACACATACCTTGGGTTGAAAATAAGTGCTAATGGAAAACTAAATTTGGCTCTGAATGAACTGAAAGAGAAAGCAAGAAGGGCCTTTTACGCAATTAAAAAATCAGCATAAATAAAAATTCCAGTTCGAATCTGGCTCAAAATTTTCCAGTCAGTGATTGAACCTATAGTGCTATACGGGAGTAAAGTGTGGGGTCCTCTACTCAGTCATGAGTTTGATAAGTGAGATAAAAATCTAATTGAAAGCCTACATGCAGAGTTCTGTAGGAGCATCCTCAGGGTACAGAGGAAAACACCCATCAATGCATGCAGGGCAGAATTAGGCCAGTATCCTCATAAAAATGTGTGACCCCAACTCTTATCATTTTAAAGCCCTCAAAAACCAAGAAATAGACATTGAAAAAAGCCCCCTGATTCAGATGGTCCTGAAGCTACAAACACAAACCAACATAACGAATATAACTAACAGCAGAGACAGGCCGATACAAACAGAACTGGCAACCTACAGAGAGCCGCATCTGCCCACACTGTGCCCAGGCAGAGGTGGAGATGGAGGAACACTTCCTCACACGCTGCACAAACTATCAGCACATCAGAGAAACATTCTACTCCAAAATTACAGCGCATTAACCCACAATTCACTGAGTTAGACAATAAAACACAGCTTCAGTATTTACTAGGAGAAAAAACTGACTGTGTCCTTCTAGCGACACAATACATTAACATCTGTCACAAAAAGAGAGAGTGGACCAATAAAAACATCAGTGATGCGATTGCAAATCCGCAAACACACATGCGCACACACACACACACACACACACACACACACACACGCGCACACACGCGCACGCACACACACACACACACACACACACACACACACACACACACACACACACACACACACACACACACACACACACACACGCACACACACACACATCTAGATGATTATAAATGAATCATTGTAAATATACTGATTCCTAAAATGTTAATTGTTAAATGTACAGTTTATTCTGATATATTATTATTTTTATTGTTGTAAATGAATAATATGATATGAATGATATGATATATTGAATAACAATGTGATATATTGAATAATATGATATATTGTTTATATTTTTGTTTAATTATTATATGTATATATTCTTTTTTTTACTACTACTACTACTTCTACTGTTTACTGTGTTTACTCTGTTTTTATTAAATGTGAATGTTCTTTTAATTTTATGTAAACTTTATTACTGCTTTGGCAATACATTTGTAACATTTGTCATGCCAATAAAGCAACTATTGAATTGAATTGAATTGAATTGAAAGAGAGAGAGAGAGAGAGAGAGAGAGAGAGAGAGAGAGAGAGAGAGAGAGAGAGAGAGAGAGAGAGAGAGAGAGATACAGCTCATGCTGTTCATTTAGTTAAATTCATGGTCCCTTTGTCTCAACCTAATTCCTAATTTACCTGCGTATTTTAGCTTTGCATGCTCTGTAAATAGTCTCATTGTAATAGAGTTTACTCGCCCAATATTTACTTTTAAATGTAAACAAAAGATTGATTATAGTACTTATACTTTCCATCAACCATGTATTGTGGGATGCAAATAGCTGCTTTTTACTGGTGCCTTTCCTCTGTGATGACTATCATGTGCCTCCTTTGCTTTCAAGTTAAATACTTAAAGATCTATGATTGGATCTATTGCAGTGATTTATATGTTACTGGTTTGTTATATGGTTCGCAACAATTATTTTAACATTATACAGTATGTATCTTTTAATGTCTTAGCCATGCAGGAAAACACATACCATGCAAAACGTCTAATTTAACTTTGAGACAGAATTTCATTTTTATACATGAACTAATAACTAGTTTAGTAGAACTCCACTGGAAATCTTGAGATGTGCTTGAATAGATACTGTATTGCATTTCCCAGGGTCAGATATGCCTGTTATGTAAATAGGGGTTAGGTTTGCGCAGATCTAAGATTGGTCTTAACCCACCGCTCAAAACCTGCGTTTCATCTTGGTTGGAGGGACGGGCTCGATTGCATTCTTTGCCAGGAGGACAGCAATTTCCTCTCACAAGACTCAAAAGAGCAAACTTGAGCCTGACCTTCGTGAAATACACACCCGTGAACTTGGGAGGCTGTATGGTGAACTGAATCGCATAAACTAGTCTGATCCTCTGCATGAGCCACCGTGATGGGTTGGGCAGTCACACAGGCCCACCATCTTCTCATACGGATCCAAGAACTCATCTGGCATCAGGTGGGCCCATTTTTTAAAGGTGTAGAAGAGGTGGAGGGATCTTCCACCAGTTGAACCCCCTGGCCCAGAAGCTGCAGGATGAGCTTGAGGTCCTTCTTATAACTTTTGACCACAACCTGGAATTGCTGCTCTTATTCGGCTGTCAGATTGAGGAGAGCCTGTTGTTGCTCCAGGTGGAGGCCTGCTTGCACCTTGATGATGTCCAAAAATGACATTAAATTTAAGGACTGCATCCTGGTGATGGTTCAGTCTTCTTCCTCCTGAGTTTTAGTACCAATGTAACAGGGTCTCTTGTCAATTTGTTTGGGTGAGAAAGAAGACAGGTCAGCAAGATGATTGAGGTAAGCAATCTTTTTATTTTGTCACTTGTAACTGCAGTACTTCAACCTCTGTAACTTCATGGTTTTATGATGTCTCTACCACACAATCGCTGCAAAGATACAGGTGTTAGTCATTTGCCATTTGACTTACTTACAAGATGCCATTCTCTTAATCCAAGCATCACTAGCCAGCTAAAGCTATGGGCTTCTTTTCCTTACTGTTTCACTTACTGCTTTTGCTCTTCACCCTGTACAATGTCGCTTGTGTGTCTATCACTGAGTGCAGCATCGATGAAGCATCGATGGAGGCATTGGAGCTGGAGGCAGTGGAAGCACAGATTTGTGATCTTGAGATAAAACGAGCAGAGCTCCAGGAACAACCGGCCTTGCTCGATGTCTCCCTGGCTGCTGCTTGCTCATCTGAGGTAAGTGTGCAATACAATCTCAACACTTCTTCCTCCTCAATCCCGTGTGTTTCTCTGTCCAGGCCCAGGCCACCGGGAACAAGGCATGCCCAGGTGTTGTTTACTCCAGCTCCAGGTCACCGTGACCCCTGGGTGCAGCAGCAGAGGACACATACCAGGACTCGGGGCAGGATTCTCCTCCTCTGACGCCTCCTATGTTTTTGATACCCACAGAGAACCGATTTGCCCCCCTCTGCGAGGCAAGTCACAATGTCGCAGTCATCTGCGATTCGATCGTTCGTCATGTCCGTGCTGCATTCACTGAATGTTACAATGTATGCACTCACTGCTTTCCTGGTGCTCATGTTAAGGATGTTTTTGCTAAGGTACACGCTATCCTGGGCCCTGGCGAGAGCATCGGAGCTGTTGTCCTCACATCCTGAAGAGGGACTTTGGGAGCCTTATCAAGATGTTCAATGCACCTCGCCCGCCATGCAGCGCCATGCCATGCATTATCATTTTTGGACCACTTCCTACTTACCGCTAAGGAAATGAAAGGTTCAGTAGACTTTTTGTTCTGAATAAATGGCTATTAACATGGTGTGAAAAACAGAAGCTGCTCTTTGCTAATAACTGGAATCTTTTCTGGGAGCATTTCTGTGCTGATAGTTTGCGCCCCAGCAGAGCTGGAGCTGAATTCCTGTCGGACAACATCTCCAGTGTAGTCCGTTAACTTTAAATTAGCTCAAAGGGAATATAACCGAATTTATAGCAGCTTCAAAAGAATTAACTCCCTTGAAACGACTCATCCAGCGCTCGTTTGAACAGACAGGGCTATTGACTCAAAAACGAATATTGCTATTCGAAATAAAGTAAAACACTTTAATATTTAAGCAGGGTAACAAGATCTAGGTATAAGGCAATGGATTCAGAAGTATACACAGGCCACTTTCCTTTCCATACAAAAGAGACTTTATTGACAACAAATAAAACTTACCCAAACACTCATACACACATGCATTCATACCGGTTGCAGAGAAGGAATAGAAGGAAAAGAAGAATTTAGGAGAGATGTGATGTAAAACCTCAAGATGTAAAACCTAAGTAAACCAAATAATCAATTCAACCTTTACTGTTTCTCAGACAGGGTTATCTATCATATCACATGATTAGCAGAGCATACACCAGTTCAGCAATGGATCTGGAGATGTACTTGTGTTCCTTTAGTGATGTGGTGAAATCCCTCTGTGGAGCTGGATTCCCGCGTGAGTTCACTGATGGTTGGTTTGCCGTTGAAGTGATGTATCTGAGGCTGCTGATGAAGTAAAGTCCAGTAGTTCAAGTTGGAGAAGGTAAAACTGTTGTCGTGCTGACTGGTTTCATGACGCAACTTAACTTAACTAGATTCTTGACGGAAAGTAAAGAAAGAAGAGTGAACGGAAGATTGGGAGTTTTTGATTGGTTAAGATTGGTCTCATCCCATCTTAATGTCTAAGTCCGGCTGGACTGGACCTGGAGGAGAGTTCTCCTGGAAGCTGAGCATCTCAACTCCTCAACAGCTGCTGCTCGAATCTGCCTAGAATCTGCCTAGAGAGTTTTGGGGTGATGGGTTTTAACCACCAATGTTTCCAGCCCCTAATAGAGCTGGATCAATAAGGCATTGTCCGTTGATCTGCGTGACAGTCCCATGTTAGCATATGCAGCTTTGGCGTGACTCACTCACATGAGCCATGGTGCTTAGACATATAGTATTAAGCATACATGTATAGGAACATGATACATTTTACATATCTATAATTAAAAAAAAGGAAAGATAGGGAAAAGGTTTCACTTGTTCATCTCGCATAACATGCACATAATAGTATATTTGTGTTAAATCAAAGCATAATGGTTACACATGATTAATACATTGTTAATGTAGACAGGATTCAGGTGTCATACAAGAGCAATAAAATGACAATCATTAAAAGTTCACTATCATCATTTTGAGGATGATCTGATGAACTTTAATATCTAATTTATAAATTTCAGAGAGGATTTTGATACTCTGTTTTGGACCAAAGTCAGTCAATTCTCTGTCTAGCATGGGGGTTGAAAACCCCATTTTCTGAGGTCAAACACAAGCTCTTTGTTAAGAAAAGTGTTCTCGTGATCAGTTACCCGTTCGTCTTGAGTTAACTTGATCAGTATAGTAGGTCCGATGACACTTAACTGATGATGAACCAGTCATGAGGCCGATAGCCTCAAGGCAACTGCTTCCTGCTCTGTGCTGCAACAAATGTGGCCTGACCTTCTCATTTTGGTCAGAGACCAAAATGACTCTCGATCAAGGTGATTCTGATCACAGGTGTCGACTCAGTTATCAGTGTCTGCATCGTTAAGTCCCCACACCAGGATGCTTTGTTCTGTTTGACTAGTAAGTGAAAATTCACATTTTAGCAATATAGACTCTTGGTTGTCCCACTTAAATCACAGTAATGCATATCTGGCTAACCCCATAGAAATTGTGTCAAATTATTTGATCAAGAAGTAAATTTATGTAGCGCCCTCTGGATATTCCTGATTCAGAACTGCACCTGAACCATTGAGGCTGGCATCAACGTGGAGCACATATGGTTTTGTTGAATCCACAAGGGCTAATACTGGAGCATTAATAATCAAAATCCTCTGAACATGCTGGACTCCAGCACTTTCCAAACGGTTCAGCTTTCTTAAAGTATCTCCTTGTAAAGAATGAATCCTTTTTCCCTTTCACTGGTGGATAACCCTTGGTAGGATCTGTTAGTGACCTCACAATTGCAGCATAATTCTTGATAAAGTGTCTATAAAATCCACAAAAGGCTAAAAAAGAACTTTAAATAAAGGACTTTAGATCAGTTAGCCTCTTCCAGTGTGTGACAGCCTTCACCTTCTCTGGGTCCAGAGCTACCCTAGTGGCAGAGACGACATACCCCCATATATTTGACTTTCTCCCTACAGAACTGACATTTATTTATGGATACTTTTAATCCAAATTCCTCAAGATGGTCAAGCACTTTCAAAAGTATCTCCTCATGCTCCTCCAAAGTGCGACCAAACAATCAAATCCTTCAGATAAACAATGACATGCAGTAAATTCATATCTCCCACTGCCTTTTTCATAAGCCGCTGTAACGCTGTAGGCGCTCCAGTGATTCTTTGTCAACTGTAGACTCTTTTTTGCAACTGTAGTATTTGTAGGACACACTCCTCCTGTCTTAATGCACCAGACATTTTGTTTGAAATAATCATGTGCTTTTTAAGTTTATTCATATAACTGCTATTTTCATTTATAGCACTTCATTTTTGCACTGATATTGAATATCTCTTGTTTAAATACACTATGAACTGCAGCTACGCTAATTATTTTCTTTGTTCCCTATTTCTACCTGGGGATACTCGTCCTGAGGCCTCTAGAGATTGTGACCTGTAAAGAGATGATGGCAACCATAGAGGACTTCTAAGAGGTATTCAAGAGGTATTCGATTCCTGAAAGACCCCAGACAAGTCTCCGCACTGATCCTGTGGGCCAGCCTGAACACCCGGTGACCTACTCACACCTGCAGATTCTCCGTGATGGACGTTCAGTGTTCTCCACTCTCTGGCCCCTAGACTGCTGCTCTGCACAAGAAGTTTGGCCAGAGGAGAAATGCCCAACTGAGCCTGGTTTCTCTCTAGGTTTTTACCTTCACTTTTCGTCCATTGGTGAAGTTTTGTTCCTCGCCATGGCTTGCTTTGTTTGGGAATTGTGGAGTTGTGCATCTATGGATATGCTCCTCAGTGTTTGGACTTTCTGCAGTGAAAAACCACACTGAACTGAACTAAACTAAACTTCAACTCTGGACTGACACAGTTTCAATTTACTAGAACTTCTATGTTAAGCTGCTTTGACAATCTAGGTTGTAAAAGTGCTTTAGAATGAATTTAATTGAATGCACTTCAGTTATATTTTGACTATTTATTATATTATATTTTATGTTCTGAATATAGAGAACATTTTTTTACATGCTTTGGTATCCAAAAATGTATATATAAATTTTTGTATATGTGTACATTAAATGTATATGTGTACATTATATGTATATATGTTTTAATATACATTATATGTATATGTGTATGTATGTATATGTGTATGTATGTATATGTTTGTATATGTATATATGTTAGTTGCTTTGACATCGTGTACATCAGTAATAAAATATGTTCTTAATTTCAAGTATTGAAAGAAGGATAAAAGTTTATTTTGATGTCCTGAAAGATTATAAATTTCAACTTTTAGGGGAAAAAGTAGCCTCTATAATAAAGAGATGGAATTATAATTAATCTATAATAGAGTAAAGTACATCAACAAATAAAACATCATATAACAAAACTCAAACGAACAGCATAATACTGAAAATCCAGTGGAGAAACTAGAAAAAAGTGAGAAATGCAAACATAAATTTTACCAATATGTTTATTATTTTATAATATATATACACCAGAATTAAACAATCAATAATACATATAAGTTTTCCTCCTTGAATGTTTTTTTGTTATCATCAATGTGTTGAATGTAGAAGGCAGAATGCCATCAAATAACTTTAAAAACTATAAATCTCACGAGTGACACCACAACACATAACAATAATATAAAACATCAATTAATCTCAGTTTTATGGTTATTTTATTAAAGTGCATAAGGGCAGAAACAAGATTATTGTATTTTCTTTTCAAGCATGTACTTTAATGGCCATAATGAATCAGTATTTATGTTTTCATTTAAACAGTTATTGTGGATCATCATTTCTAGTTTCTATAAAACATACATCTTTTTTAATTAAAGCAGCTTTGGTTAAAAAATTACAAAGAAAACAACGGACTCTTCCAATGAAAATATTCTACAAAATTCAGAGTTTTAAGAAAAGGCAGAGGTACTATTTGCTACACATCAGTGTGGTGCACTACAAATAACATGATACCACCAAATGATGTATTTAACTCAGAAAAACTGCATTAGTACTGAAGGCTCTCAAAGACAAATAAAGTTAATCCTCTGTCCAAACACATTACGATCTCTGGTGCTAAAACCAGTCCAGCACAGTATCTTTAAGAACTACCTATTGAGCTCTCTCCTTCTCAGATATCACTAATGTGTATTTATAATCTCAACAGGGTGATGACGACATCTGATCATAGTCAGGACACTTGAGAAGGGCAGGGAAGTTTGAATTCATTTGGAGGGATGCTTCACTGGAGATGTCTGAAGGGCTGCGTCCACGAGTCCAGGCATCTGGATGCAGGAACTGACCAGAATAGTCAGAACAGTTGCTGAGACGTGGACGGTAGAAACCTGGGTGGGGCCTGTACATCTCCTCTGCAGTGTAGCGCTTCATAAACAAGTAGACAGACATTACACCTGCTGCCTGTTGGTGACAGAAAAACAACAACAAAGATTAAACAATAATAATATTGAATAACTAATGATATTAATAATACTGATGAATGAAGCTGATTTAATGCAACAAAGTATTTAGCATTATTTTGAGGTGCATGTGTGGATTTTTTGTTTCATTTACCTATAAAACTTTCATTGAAAACTGGTAACCCTTTGTTTAATGGGGTTTTCATAAGACTGTCATGAAACCTTTATTATCATGACATCATTAATAAATGAGATTTTATGTATGCTTATGACAACTATCACTGAGTGTCATTCACTCAGTTTTGTATTTTATATGCAAAACTGACAGTATCTGAGATGTCTTTATGACAGCTTGACATTACCAAGACAACATAACTTGTCTTAAATCTGTCATAAACATAATTGTGGCCATTAGGGGTGAAACAATACAGACTTCTCACGGTTCAGTTTGGTTTTCGCTGTTGGGTCATGGTTTCGGTACACTGTAAAACCCAAGAGTCAACTTTATCAAATGTAATGAGTGTAGTTAACTCAAAATTTACTGAAAGGTAATTCTACTCATTTGAAAAGAGTTTTGAACTCAGTGTTGAAGGTAATGAATTAATGAAATGCCTCATTACTTCAACTTAAATGGAATAAGCTCACAGTACTCATATAGATTCGTTTTTTAACTTAAATGGTTTGTTGCAATCGGTTTCCTCAAACGGTTCAAGTTGCCTTAACTTATTGGGTTTCACAGTACTCAGTTGGTTTGAGTTCTCTTCATTTATTGGGTTTTACTGTGCTCAAATTGCTTTGTTTACTCAAATAAATTAAGTTCACAGCACTCATTAGAATTAGTTTTGAACTTAGATGGTTTGTTGCAATCGGTTTACTCAAATGGTTTGAGTTACCTTAACTTTTTGGGTTTTACAGTGTATAGTTTAGTATATATTCTATATGTTCATACTATACAAAATAAATACTATATAGCAAAGTGTCTTGAGGTGGGCGTGACCAAGAGCCATTGGAACAGAGTGAAGCCGCGGTCACACTGCACTTTTTGCCCCAGAGGCTTCCATTCATATGCAACCAAATGCGGCAGACCGGAAGCGCAAGCTTGTGCGACAAGTGTTGCATGACACAGCATTGGTGAGAGTTCAAGCTTGGTGAACTCTGACCTGCAAAATCGCATCATGTGATTGTGTGAGACTAATAGAAGATCAAAACACAACCTTTCTGTACAGAAATTTTAAATATGGAGCAATTGTTCATTTTTTAAAGACTAATCAACTTGTTTAATCCCGCCCCTTTTCACAGCACCGTACCACAAAATTTCGCATGCTCAAAATCTAGTGTGACAGCGCCATGAGGCTGGTGACTGTCACCTGTGATGATAGAGGAAGATGAGAGAGGACCAGGTCTGGACCCTTTATTTTTGTTGTGCTTTTAGTTGGGAAACAGACAGTGTGAGAAGCTGCCGCCCTTTTATTTTGTTGATTTTCATTATTAAAATTATTTAAAGTTTGTCTGTTTCCCACCTCCTTCTTCCTCATGGCCAGAGAGCCATTGACTGTATTACACAAAGATAACTAAAATAAACAGTGTTTTTCATTTTTTTTCTATGTATCGAACAGTAGTTTTCAGTTGCATAAACTGAAAAATATAATGAAATATAACATTGCAAACTGTAAATAATCTTCACTGTTTTTATGTTAAGACGCAGCACAATGAGAACAGACAACAGTTTCTCAGATGTTTACGCTCTGAAGCATAACTGATTGAATACTCATCTTAACATAACATTCATTTAGCTGTTCAGATGAGGCACTACATTCGCCCCATGTGCGTTCATGTTCACATGCGACTCACGTAACTTTTATTTTGATGTGAAAACGTCTCCTAGTTTACTGCTCACTTATGGGACATTTGCTTATAGGGAGTTATGTTTCAATGCATGGACATGCATTCTAACATGCACAGAGCCAGTTCAGAGAGTAATTAAAGGAACAGGGAAATGCAAAATACTTTTTTTTAATTTTAATGCAATACCAAAAAAATGCAATACCCATTTGCATATTAAACTGTGGAGGTCATACCAAATGGTTTAATAATATAGCAAATATTACAACATCCCCAGTGGCCATTATAATTTTGTCATGATTGGTTGCTGAGGCAACAGCAACCAATCAGCTGCACCATGTAGTTGATTACGTAGGATTAGCCATATTCTATCATGACCCTATCGGCCTGTGTGCACATAGTTTCATGACAGAATTTTGTATTATGTATTTCTATTAATACAGATCAAACGGTGGACATCTTTATCCTCTCCAAAGCTTCTATATATAGCAAATGGGAACACAAAAGGAGAGGTCAAGCCATCTGCTTCCCAAATATCCATCTGCCAGTGTACTATGGTGCACAGGTCCTAAATGACAAGCGGCTTCCTAATCAAGTCACTTTAATCAAGTCACCTAGTTGACTCACGAGAATAAAGGAATTTAAATGCATACTTTACGTACAGTATGTAAATAAATATTTTGTGGACATCTCCATGAACTAATTTGTCGATTGCAAACCTAAATTTGGGCAGGTCCACACATGAGGAACTAACTAGAAAAGCAGAATAAGTGCATGCATCTTGAAGTGCAGCAAGCCTGACATCAAGCCAGCTCCTGTTATTACCAAATACATGGCAAGAGACTGTCACCATTCTGAGAGTGTAGATTCTAGTCACACATTCACAGCACCACAGATGCCTGTTAAAAAGCCACTGTTTGCTAATGCCCAGATTGTGATTTTAAAATTTTGATGTTAACTTTCAAAGCCATCTACAATCTCGCCCCTCAATATTTGTCTGCCCTCATCCACATTGCTGCTCTTGCTCGCACCCTGAGATCTTCTTCCTCCCTCTACTTGTCGGTTCCATCTGCTCATCTATCGTCCATGGGCAATAGGGCATTCATTTGCTCAGCTCCCCAGCTTTGGAACTTACTACCACCCGCCATCAGAAACATTGACTCCCTCACATTATTCAAATCAAAACTCAAACCCACCTATTTAAGATGGCTTTTAATACTTAATTGTACCTGCACTATTGTTGTGTATATTTTTTGTATTATTTTTCTTGTTGTTTTATTTCACTTGTTTTATTGTCCGGAGTTCTTAAGTTGCCAGACGCCTTTAAATAAAATGTATTATTTTTATTAACACTGATTTGCAATACTGGTTCTGCCTCCTCTGAGAGGAGTGCTTGCAGGATCACTACTTGATCTTGAAAAAGTTTGGTGTGATCATTGGGCACATACATGGGCTTAAGACAATGTGGAAGGAAAATGGTCCAAATTCAAAGTGTTCTGACCACAAAGGGTTCTGACTGCAAATCCAATGTTGCATGCTTGTTGCACACAGCATTGCACCCAACCTGTTCCGGAGGCATCTGTCATTACAATAATATATCTGGACACTTGGTCTAAGGGCACTCCTGCCAATAGAAAGGGAATGAATGTACAGTGACACAAGGGAGTGTTGGTCAGTCAGTGTGAGCCATGGTGACCATCTTGGGTCTCAACTGTGCAGCTAGTGCTAAAGCAGTCTATGAAGCAATCCGAGTGGTTTGTCCTTGGCTGCAGCCATCTGCCCCTAGAGCATCTGAAAATGTTTAATTGGAACTGCTGTTTTCCATCTGCTTCAAGTGTTGTCACGTTGAGGGTTTAGAGATGCTCACATGCAGTACCTTTGCCTTAACAAGTGTTTGTTGAGTTACTTTTGGCTTTTTTAAGGGCTGGCCATTTTGGGTTGACCTTTTGCATCAAGGTATTTTTTTGTCCACATAACTGTTACTCACTTGATATTTTACTTTTTTAAACCAGTAGTCAGACATAACATCATCAGTCTGTACCAATAAACGTGACACATTAAATCAAGTCACATGGCACATTTGGCTCTGTTTTAACGGTCAAAAAGTCTAAAGCGCATGGTGCAAAAGCATTAAGTGCATTTCTGAATCCGCTTTTGCTATTTTAAGGACAGAAACATAGGATTTGTGTTTTGAGAATAACGTGCATTAAACCAATCAGAGTCTCATCTCACATTGCCTTTTAGAGTCAGTTGCGTAGCGCCATGGTGCATTTGGTATTTATATTGCGGACTTTGTAAGTGGAAAAACTGAACACTTACTAGCAAGAAAACAGTTAAACTGACCATCTGCAGCGCAAGGATAAAGAATGAGCCTCCTCCATTCGGCCTCTTTACTTTCTCTTTACTTTTACTCTTTACACTCCACTGAAGACATCCATTAGCCTACATATTTAATTTTGTTTGTTAAGCGCAAAGATTTCTTTCAAAACTATTTCTAAATTGAGTTCTAATTTCCAGAAAACAAATAAAGGAACAATAATAACAAAGTGTGGTCAACTAAGTGTGTGAGTTATCCAAACACACGTCCTATATTTATGCCACATGGTGATGCATATGTCTCCAGTACCTGACAGAGGGACAAATCTAAACTAGTTTTTTATTAAAACAAATATAAATATGCATATGATAAATAATACTGCTAATAATAACAACATTATACAAATGCAAATTGTCATGAAAAAACTGAGAAAAGCCCCCTGACATCTAAGTACTTTAGGCATAGAGGTAGGGATTTTTATATTTATGTAGTAAATAATCATTTTTGTAACATCCTAATAATCCTTTATTTTTTTCACATACAAAGATGTTTGTGTATTGCTCTACATCCTGTGTGTATTAATCAATGTGTAAGCATTTCTACCTGCACAGTCGCATAAATAACATGCTCTGCGCTGGACTTTAGACCAGCTTTTACTTGGTCAACAGTGCAGTCTATTTCAGTTTCTCAGAATAGCAACGTTCCAACAATGCGCCTTAACACATTTCCCTTATAGACTGGCATACCCATGAGTCTACAAATTGGCATAAATGGATTTGCTATTTAAACAACGTTGTAAAAAACGTGAAAATCAGGGTTGCACTGGTCTAAAAATAGCAACAAACCGTGATGAACACATCTTGTGCCTTATGGCGCCAGGTGTATGATAGGGCCCATTGTCAGTCAAGTTATTTAAATCCCATTATTTTGTATGGTCTACAGAATAGTATTTAAATGGATGGCAATTAAATCAATTTTTTTTTATTATAAGCTTGCCCCTAGTCTAAAACTTCCAGTGCTCTACATTCAGTCCTTGGACTGTCTCCCCCTTTTCACGTTGCCCTTGTGCAGATTGGAGATGGTCATGTGAATTAATCCCTCTTTCTGTCATTGTATGATTTTCTCATTTTGTGTTTCAGTCCTTTGTTACAGATCCTGACAATTTGGGAGTATTTTTAAAATGCATAAGTGGGATTTAGAGATGTTAGCGAGACCCAGTGTCAGTATACACAAATATGCAAAGATAAGTGAAAGCGTTACCTCAGTAAGCAGGAAGGAGACTGCAGCAAAAGCAAAAGACCATCCATATTTATAACTGAAATAAGCTTCATTGGTTTTGGTTCTGTTAAGCATCTCATCATTAATGCTGGATATATACAAAACCAGACCAACCACGAGGGACAGACCTGTATCAAAAATAAAATGAAATTTACCAAAGAAAACAAAAAAGAGAGAGAGTTAAAGTGGCACATACATACATTCACAGAATGTTTTAATTAGCATTTACGTATTATAGTACATTAATTAATTACAGTACAATTCTTGTACTCTGAAAGATATCATAAAGTAGGGGTAGCTGCACTCAGTCCTTGAGGGCCAGTGTCCTGCAGAGTTTAGTTCCAACCTCAATTAGACACACCTGAAGAAGCTATTCAATCTCTTTCTATTATAACTATTCAGGACACTGGACCTCCAGGACCGAGTTTGGGCAACCCTGTTATATAACCAATTCATTCTTACTGGTTGTATATACTGAAAGAAGTGAGCTCTTTAACTTACACAATTTACTGCTTTAAACCAACACCCACCTGACAGGATAAAGAAGATTCCAGAGATGAAAGCCAGAATAGTACGTTGAGGGCGAATATGTCCAATATTACTCAGCACAAATCCAATGAACATAAAGAATAGACTGACCAATGGGAAAGGAGTAGCAGAACGGATCATTTCTAAAAACAAATCCAAACAAATCATTTCTTTTAATGGATTCCTGATAATTCAACAACCTCTTCAAAATGTGTAACCTCACATGATAACAAAATTAAAAACTTCTGGTTTACCATGGTTTTGTTTTCTCCTACAGCATTCACTTGAATGATCTTTTTTGGAGAGACGCAAAAGAGTAGGTAGTCTAATAATTTAATTTGATGGGATTATATTTTATATAGTCAGCCTATTATTAATGCAAAACAGACTTAGTCAGTTGATCAGGAGACTGCTGTTGAGCTTATTACACAGTTCATGAAATTAATAAATATCTGGGAATATTTGTTTAAGTTTTCAGTGCACCTTATTATTACTACTTTATGGCCTCCACTCAAAACAGTGTACATTTAAAACAATTACAAAGCTATTGGCTAGCAACAAGAAAAAATGCTTGAACGGTGCTGTATAACAACAAATTAATAAAAAGATGTAAGAAGGTGCCAGTTATGTTTGGTTTGAGGAAAAATAAGCATGCCTCTTGACAAAATGATAACGACAGCATTTATATATTTGTATACATACGCTCCTATTTCTTCATTGGATATATATAGTTTATGGATGTTATACAGGTCAATGAAAGCAAGAAATTGGCTGTTAGGATTAATAGTGAATATTAATGTTAGATTTTATACATGAAGAGGCTAATTAAGTAATAAACAGTGCCTTCTCTACACAGGAATGTGTAATATCTTTTATCTAAATTAAAAAAAAAAACTTTAAGCCATGCTGATAAAATGCAAGCTTTACTTTTAACAGGACTATGTACAAATATGGTGAGCTAATCATAAGAGCTCAGCAACTATAGTGAGCTAATCATTTTTCACTGGACCTAATGAAAAAAATCACTAGGTCCAATGCCCAGAGATGCTCATGAAGCATTAACACCCAGAGGGGATGAACCTCATGTGGCCGACACTTTATACATCAATTGCTATTCCTTCCCCCCTCTACACTGGCCACAAACAAAACAGTATCCCGAGGACAAAAAAAAAAAAAGCTGATGACATGTAATGCAGACAGACTTTTATTTGCACAGCCACTCTTTGCTACGTCACAGGACTGCTGTCTGCCACTAGAATTAGGTTTGTTATTATGCATGCTCCAGACACTGGTCAGCTGGGACATGGCAAAACCCTGATGGAGTGTCGACATTCCTATTAAAGAGATTTTCCTTTTTTGTATCTACATTGAAAAAAAGTGTTTGCTAAATTAGTTTTACTTTATTACCCAGAAATATTAAACATTTCTGAATCAATTTCTCAATTTAAACTGCTCTCTTTTATTATTAATTTAGTGCACTATACTTTTCTGTATTTTATGTAGTTGCGCTCAGTTTGGTTCTTGTGCCCCCATTTTAAAAGATCCAGAAATTAATTTTCATGTAAAATAAGTATGACTGAGTAGACAATTGCAGATTTTTTTCAACACAGTTCTAAACACAATAGTTTTAATAACTCATGTCTAATAACTGATTTATTTTATCTTTGTCACAATGATAGTAAATAATATTTTACTAGATATTTTTCAAGACACTTCTGTACAGCTTAAAGTGACATTTAAAGGCTTAACTAGGTTAATTAAGTTAACTAGGCAGGTTATGGTAATTAGGCAAGTTATTGTATAACTATGGTTTGTTCTGTAGACTATCGAAAAAATATATAGCTTAAAAGGGCTAAAAATTTTGTCCTTAAAATGGTTTTAAAAAATTTAAAATTTTTATTCTAACTGAAATAAAACAAATAAGACTTTCTCCAGAAAACAAAATATTATGAGAAATACTGTGAAAATATCCTTGCTCTGTTAAACATCATTTGAGAAATATT
Source organism: Danio aesculapii (assembly GCF_903798145.1). Classification (NCBI taxonomy): domain Eukaryota; kingdom Metazoa; phylum Chordata; class Actinopteri; order Cypriniformes; family Danionidae; genus Danio; species Danio aesculapii. The sequence continues at coordinate 20,286,535 of NC_079440.1, read as the reverse complement.
TAAAAAAGAAAAAAAAAATGAAGGGGGGCTAATAATTCTGACTTCAACTGTATGTATGCAACTGGATAATGATTCCTGGTACTCTGACAAACTCAATTGTTTAGAGGCACACATAGGCAAATCAAGCCAAACGACTAATGGTCACATTTTTATGTTGCATGTTTTACATTTAAATATTTTTTATCATACTGAGACAGAATTAACTGAGTCAGCCTAAATCCTGAACTGTTTAAACAAACTACCTGCAAATTACAGTACTCAAAAAATGTTTTAAGTAGTTAATAATTAAATTATTTCTATTTAATTAATTGACAACATTTTTGGAGTACTGTAATTTTTGAAGTTGTTCATTAATTTAGACAATTATTTAAACTAATTAAATTTTTGCAATATTACCCATTAAACACTTGTGTAGTTTCAAGGCTATCTTTTTGTTATTTTTTATTTTATAATTTTTTTTAGGGGTTTTCACCTTTATTGGACAGTACAGTAGAGATAATTGACAGGAAAGTGTGGGGAGAAGAGAGAGGGGAAGGATCGGCATAGGACCTCGAAGCGAGAATTGAACTCGGGTCGCCGTGAACAATGGAGTGCATGTGTCGGTGCACTTTTCACTACGCCATTGGCACCGACAAGGCTGTCTGTTTCTGAGGTTACATGACATTGCAAACCAAACAGATCAATATATCAGATTTAAGTAGAGAACATAAACTGTGAAAACCTTAAAGCATGTTTAAACCAATGACTGTATAAAATATGGACGACGCGACAGTGCCTTTTCCCATTGAACGCTTTGAAGGCAAAACGCCTCATGACGGGCAATAACTGTCACAAAAGACTGCTAAAATTGGAACCTGGGCATGCGCAGATGGACTGCCTGATGAAACCAGAGGCAGAGCTACGGAATCAAGCTTCCAACCAAACGCTTGTATGTCAAATCAACCACGCCCCCCAAACTTCTCACTTGACCGCCCATATCTGCACTAAAACAAAGGCTCGCTAATATGAATAACAGCACTTACATTTAAAAAGACGTAATAATATACGATTTAAAATCTGTGTGATGTAAGCTTATATTATTTAATAAAAGCAAAGTTCTACTGTAGAAATAAATGTCAGAGTCAGAGAATAGATGTCAGAGACTTCATGTAAATCAAGTTCAAACAACGTTACAGGAGATGTGGAGATAGGCTAACATTAGTTTTGTCTTCCTAATTATTATTTCAGACCCATAAAGAGAATTACTGCTTGATAGTGATCACCTGTATTTTCCCAGTCATGGCTAGGTTAGGCATGTATAAGCAAACTAATAATAAAGCCCGATAAAGCCCTGGCCTTACCAAATAAACAGTGTTCCACCAGAATATGTATGTCAGAAAGAATAATTTACTGTTGAACAGTTCATTTTATTATGGTAAAATAACACAGAAATGGAATAATGACACTTCAATCTACTCCCGAAGCTCTAAAGGTCAGCTTAGAGAAACTGTCAATTACAACTGTCAATCACGATGACACGCCCAGCATTAAATTACTGGCTAAAAACAAATTGTTTACAAAAATGAAGATCTGCACCTATATCAGCATGATAACCAGTGCCTTAATTGACAAAACCATCTTTCGGGACATTTTATTGCAAGTGTTTTAAATTGTTTTATTTGGGCTCAAGTCTCCTTCATTAACACGGAGGAGGCGGGCTTTATGATTTGTAATGCAGCCAGCCCCCAGGGGGCGATCTAACAGCCGGGACCTTCACTCAAAAGCAGGCGTGTGGCACACTTGGGTTTAAACTATATTTATAGCAGTAGGTCATAGTGCTATGCATTTACTGCAGAAGGAATAATTACATTCCTGTAGTAAAAGGAACTAAACATTCACAAAAAAGATGGAAACTCTCACTCACTCAGAACGCTGGCTGTAGACTCTGATGTCATTTGAACATTCATGGGCATCACATATTCTATAGTGAAGCAGCGTCCCTTTTCATCTCCTTAAAAGAAATCAAATAAAGAATCCAGTGAAGACAGCAAGAAAATTATATTATCACACTCATGCTGACATTATACAATTTTTACTACATTTTTACTACAACAAAAAACTATCAATATCAATAGGACTAATAGAATTCTTTAATTACAGTCAGTATGTCTGCTGAATCGAGTGGTGTAAAGGTTTGTAGGTCAAAGATTTTGCTTCGTAACATTTTTAGAAACAAGGTCACTCAATAACCATTTAGACCTGTATGGATGTGTCCTGAGTGCAAAATGCTGTTATATAATCCATTAAGAACAGAAATTGTTTGTTTGTAAGATCTAAAACAAAAACGCCAAGAAGAATATTTACTGTTTCTGCAATAACAATACACTACTGTTTAAAGGTTTGGGCTAGGTCAATTTTTTCAATATTTTTGAAATAATTATTTATAGTTATATATTTTATTTATTATTTTATGCTCCCAAGACTGCATTTAATAAAGACAAAATAATAACTGAATTAAATAATTAATGTTTTCTTGTATATTTTAATATAATAATGCATTAATGGCATTGCAATGCTGTTTAATTAAAAGTTTATGTTTGATTGTGTGCCTTTCTATTAGAAAAAGAGTAAAAAGGACGATACCTGATTTACCAGTTGGTAATACTGTCCCCGAAGCTGGTGACTCTAAAGAAAAAAGGAACTGTAATCACTTATTGTTTTATATATCTCCATGGTCTCATTACTGACGTGTTCAGCATGCTATTTGTGATGTAAGGTCAAAGTAGGGGGCAGTAGAAAGAGGTAAAGGATCTGCAATGGAAGCAGCATGTTATAACTGGCCACAAAATATGATTTATGATTTTGACCAAAGACCATAAGTAAACAATAGTCAAGATATATAAGTATAATTCCATTATCTCCTGTAAGGTTTACAAAGCATGATTTACAGCAAATTGAATGTACAATGTTCATATACTGTATATGTTCAAATATGTTTTTATAGCACTATACAGTATGTACTAATGGGTATAAAACTATGAGGAAAAAAAGACCATTTGATAAATGCTTCTGTGTGTTTCAGTGTTAATATTTGTCTGACAACATTTCTGCCAAATTCAAATAGATTCAAATAGAGAAGAAACGTTAGTATTCTTTATTGTTAATTGTACATACATATACATACATACATACATATATACACACACATTTATTATTTTTTTTTATATTTACAAAAAGATGTTTAATAGAGCAAGAAACTTTTCACAGTATGTCTGATGATGTTTTTTTCCTCTGGAGAAAGTTTTATTTGTTTTATTTTGAATAGAATAAAAACATAAAAAAAAACATTTTAAGGTCAAAATTATTAGCCCTTTAAGCTATATATTTTTAGATATTCTACAGAACAAACCATCATTATACAATAACTTGCCTAATTACCCTAATCTGCCTAGTTAACCTAATTAACCTAGTTAAGGCTTTAAATGTCACTTTAAGCTGTATAGAAGTGTCTTGAAAAATATGTAGTCAAATAATATTTACTGTCATCATGGCAAAGATAAAATAAATCAGTTATTAGAAATGAGTTATTAAAACTATTGTGTTTAGAAATGTGTTCAAAAAAAATCTTCTCTCCGTTAAACAGAAATTAGGGAAAAAAACAGGGGGGCTAATAATTCTGACTTCAGCTATATTTTATATATATATATATATATATATATATATATATATATATATATATATATATATATATATATATATATATATATATATATATATATATATATATATATATATATATATATATTACTTAAACACATAACAACCATAAATTCAGAGAATTTGAGAATGTTCAATTTTCAGTGTTCAATCAAACAGAGGTCTATGACAATCTGAGCTTTGTGTAAAAACAAACATAGTTTTTTCTATGTTAAATCTGATTGTATTATCGCTGATTATGGATAATAGACCAGCTGCGATTAATCATATGACATGTCTCTCTTGAAATTAGTTTATAAAACTTCACTATGACTGAAGAAGAGACTTTTTAAGTTGAAATAAAATAGTAAGGAGTTTCAAAAAAAAAATTTTCAGCAACGCTTTACAATATGGGATGCAATTATTGCTAGTTATTGCATTAACTAACATAAACAAACAATTAACATTATTAAAGATTTTACTCATGTCTGTTAACATTCATTTATTTTGCTTCAGCTTAGTCTCTATTTCAGGAGGTGCACCACAGCAGAATGAACCGCCAACTATTTCAGCATATGTTTTACGCAGCAGATGCCCTTCCAGCCGCAATCCAGTATTGAGAAACACCCTTAAACACACGTTCACACACACACTCATGCACTACAGCCAATTTAGTTTTTTCAATTCACCTATACGGCATGGCTTTGAATTGTGAGGGAAACCAGAGCACCCAGAGGAAACCCACGATAACAAGCAAACTTCACACAGAAATGCAAAGCAGTGACCTTCTTGCTGTGAGGTGACATTGCTAACCACTGAGCAACTGTGCTGCCGTCTGTTAACATTAGTTTATTAATCAAAGTTTATAAATTAGTTAATAATCCATTAACTAATGTTAACAAGCACAGCATTTGATTTTAAAAATGCATACATAAATCTTACATTTACTAACAAACTAAATATATTAACAAACTACAGTAAGTGTGCCATATTATAAAGTGTGGATGTTTTTTTATATTCACTCAGGTAAAAGCACAAGCATTCAGAAACTGTAACTGAGTAAAACACAAATGACAAAAAAATAATACTGTAACTAATCAAAAATGATTTTTTGTTTTATATTAGTGTATTAAACTCATGTGTACTGAACTGAACTGAATCATGAGTGAACTAACTAGAACAAAGCATTCTGTGGAACTGAATAGGTCTAAAAAATTTTCAAGTATTGCCTGTTTTCACATTAAAGCTTCTTTGAAACAAATTGCATTGTATAAAATACTATATGGACTGACTTGACAAATTAGGAAGTTTCTTCACAGCCTTTTACTCCTACAGCATTTTACTTTTTCCACCAACAATATACGTTGAACGTACTCCAGAAGTATAATATATATAAAGGCACAATAAACAATAAGGCATCCTTTAATCCATGTACTCAAATTTCAAAATAAAAGTCAATTACCTTACAAATCTTTTACAAAAATTACATAAACCCATTTATAAAAAGACTAGTAGTGTCATATTATTGTTATAAGTTTTACTTTATGTTATATTATCATCATGAACCCTAATATGTGGCAGTCTCACAGAGGAAATGCATATGTTCTCACACACCATCACTCACCTGAAAGAAAACAGACTCTCCATAGCCCTGAATGGAGAGACATACGGATTTCAGTGCTCTGGTTGAGAGGCAGGATGACCCCTTCTTCCAGGTAAAGCCAGTAGTCAGTACTGACGGCAATACCCAGCAGCCCCAGACTACACACAGCAAACACACTGCTGAGTAGTGTCAACACTTTCCTGCCACACAAACCCATTTCACATCAGCAGAGGGTGTGAGCTGCAGGAAAACAGAATCTGTAGTGAGAAAGAGATAAAGAGAGAGGACGAGAAAATAAGTTAGCTTAAATAACTTAATTAACAAAGGATTAGTTCATTTACAGAATGTACAAACTCTCTTCTCATGTGAGATGTTCATTTCTTTTTCATCAGTCAAAAATAAATGAAGGGGCTCTATTTTAACAATCAAGGAACATGGTCTAAAGCGCACAGCACAGCTCACTTAGGACGTGTCCGAATCCCCTTGCTCTTTTAATTAGTTATGGGTGTGTTTTGGGCATAACGTGCATCAAACTATCATCTCCCATTCCTTTTAAGAGTTGCGTTGCACCATGGCGTATTTGCTATTTACATGACATATTGTTAGGGAAGCAGACGGACAAGTTAGGTGAGTATATGATGAAAGATGTTTATTACAGCAACGGAGCACACAAGTATAACAATGGGGATGTGAATGTAGTTTGGTTGAGCTGATATTCCTTCTTCGGAGCAGGATGGATGACAGACACTGAGGGAGACCGAATGCACACACCAGAGGGCTTGCGGGGAAGACAGACTGAAGACACACTCAATACAGACAGGACACCGGGAACACTGGACAGACTGGAACGAAACAGAGCAGGTAAGTTCAAGAGATTAGATCAATGTGATAGTGACTACCAGGAGGTACTCGCTATGAGTCCGCTTCATGGGAACGAGACCGGACCCTGACTGAAGTGAGGTGTGTGCTTATATAGTGAATAGGAGTGATTGGGTGCAGCTGTGCGTGGTTAATACTCAGGTGACGGTGATCGTTGCGTGATGCTGGTGGAAGAGCCTGGCCAATCCGTGACATTACCCCCCTCCCCAGGGCCCACTCCTGAGGGCCTAGACCGCCGACGCCGTGGTGGTCTACCTCGTCCACGAGGTGCTGGGAACTCGGGGTGATTGGAGTGGAACTCCTCCATAAGTGCGGGATCTAATATATCGGATCTGGGGACCCAAGATCTCTCTTCTGGACCATATCCCTCCCAGTCTACGAGGTATTCCAGATGACCACCACGACGTCGGGACCGTAGAATGTCCTTGACCTTATATATGGACCCTTCTTCTGACATCAGTGGAAGAGGGGGTTCCTCTTCATGGCCAGGCTCTGTGGAGGGAATCAGAGGGTCGTGAAAGGGTTTGAGGAGTGATACGTGGAATATGGGGTGGATTCTGTATTGTGGTGGTAGCTGTAACTTATAGGTGACTGGGTTGACCTGTTCCAGGATGGTGAAGGGACCAACAAATCTGGGACTAAGTTTTCGGGAGGGCAGTCGCAAGTGGATGTCTCTGGTGGAGAGCCAAACTTTTTGCCCCGGAGCATAGGTAGGTCCAGGAGTCCTCTTCTTGTCTGACACCTCCTTGGCTCGGCGAACTGCCCTCTGGAGATGGTGATGAGCATCGTCCCAGACCCTCTCGCTCTCCCGGAACCAGTAATCCACTGCGGGGACATCAGAAGGTTCGCCATCCCAGGGAAAGAGTGGAGGTTGGAAGCCCAGAATACACTGGAATGGCGCAAGTCCGGTGGTAGGTTGCCGCAGGGAATTCTGGGCGTATTCCGCCCAGCCCAGAAACTGGCTCCAGGAGTTCTGATGACCGTGACAGAAGGTCCTGAGGAACTGCCCCACTTCTTGAATCTTCCTCTCAGTCTGGCCGTTGGTCTGTGGGTGATAGCCAGACGAGAGGCTGACGGTCACACCTAGGAGTCTAAAAAAAGCTTTCCATAGTCTGGAGATGAATTGGGGTCCTCGGTCCGAGACTATGTCTTCAGGTAGCCCAAAACATCGAAAGACATGGTTAAATAGGTTTTCAGCGGTTTCTAGGGCTGTGGGTAGACCCTTCAGAGGAATCAGACGACAGAATTTGGAGAATCGATCTACAATGACTAAAATGCAAGTATTACCTTCAGACGATGGGAGGTCTGTCATGAAGTCAACTCCTAGGTGTGACCAGGGGCGGTTTGGGATGGGCAAGGGATGGAGTTTTCCTGCAGGTAGATGACGAGGACTCTTTGACATGGCACATTCTCTACAGCCTTGGATGTATCTCCTCACATCCCTCGCCATGTTCAGCCACCAGAAGCGTTGGGATAGCAGCGAGAGGGTGTTGTTGGCCCCGGGATGCCCTGTGCCCAGAGAGGTATGACTGGAGTAAATGAGGTCTACCCGTTGATTTTCAGGGATGAATCGTCGATTGGGGGGACAGCCCGGCGGAGTTCTGGACTCTGGGGTGGCGACAACTGTTGGAGCGGACCAGACGATGGGACAGGCAGTGATCTGATCTGGGAGGATGTTGGCCGGGGTCTCACTTATTTCCTGTTGGTCATGGATTCTGGAGAGTGCATCTGCCCGGATGTTTTTGGATCCTGGTCGATATGATATGGAGAACTGAAATCTAGAGAAGAATAAGGACCACCGGGCTTGAAGAGGACAAAGTCTTTTTGCCTCTTTAAGGTACTGTAGGTTTTTGTGATCGGTGATCACCTGGAATGGGTGTTTAGCTCCCTCCAACCAGTGTCGCCACTCCTCCAGGGCGAGCTTGATGGCTAGAAGTTCACGGTTCCCGATGTCATAGTTCTTTTCCGCCGGGCTGAGCTTTCGGGAGAAGTAGGCGCATGGATGGAGTAGTGAGGGATTACCATGGAGCTGGGACAAGATGGCTCCTACTCCGGTGGTCGATGCATCCACCTCGACCACGAAAGGCAAGTCGGGATTGGGGTGAGTCAGGAGTGGAGCCTGCGTGAAGGACTTCTTGTGTCTTTGGAAGGCTGCGGCCGCTTCGGGTGACCAGGATAGCGTTTTGGGTTGATTCTTTAGGAGGTTGGTGAGCGGAGCGGTGATAAGACTGTAGTTGTGGATGAAACGTCGATAGAAATTGGCAAACCCTAGGAATCGTTGGAGTTCTTTAATGGTTTTTGGTTCAGGCCAGGAGATGACGGAAGTGACCTTCCCCTCGTCCATGCGAACCCCTTTTCGGTCAATGATGTATCCGAGGAACTGAACAGATGGTAAGTGAAATGAGCACTTCTCAGCCTTGAGGTACAATTTATGGTTCCGTAGGGTTTGTAGGACCTCCGCAACGTGGTGGCGATGTTCGGCCTCACTCCGGGAGTAAATCAGGATATCAATATAGACAATGACGGAGATATGGAGGAACTCCCGGAGGACTTCGTGTATGAAGTTCTGGAATACGGAGGGGGCGTTGACCAGACCATAGGGCATGACCAGATATTCGTAGTGCCCAGTAGGGGTCACAAACGCCATCTTCCATTCGTCCCCCTCGCGTATTCGTACCAGATTATAGGTGCTGCGGAGGTCCAACTTGGTGAATATTTCCTGGTGGATCGGAGTTGTTCCAGGGCCGCAGGGACGAGAGGCAGTGGATATCTGAATTTGATGGTGCCTTGGTTCAGGACTCGATAATCAATACATGGCCGCAGCCCTCCATCCTTCTTGGCCACGAAGAAGAAGCTTGAGGCCGCGGGTGACGCGGACTGGCGAATACCCCTGACTCAGAGCCTCCTGAATGTACTCCTCTATGGCCTTAGTTTCTGGAAGGGACAACGGGTAGATCCTACCTATGGGCATAGGAGCATCAGGAAGCAGGTCGATGGCGCAGTCCCATGGCCGATGTGGAGGTAGCTGGGAAGCTCTCTTGGGGCAAAATACGTCCTCGTATGAGGAGTAGATCTTCGGGATCTGGATGGATCGTTTCTCGACTGGACTTTTGACAGACGTGACGTAGACAGTTAGGGGTCTCTGGATCTGCAAGGGTAGGTCGGGAAAACAGCTGGAGACGCATTCTTTACCCCATCTTTTGATTTCTCCGGTGCCCCAAGAGAGGATGGGATCGTGCTTCACCAGCCACGGGCGCCCTAGGATGATGTCCATTGATGCTCCCTCCAGAACCAGAAATTGAATTTCTTCCTTATGAAGTAAACCTACTCTGAGCGTGACGGGTTCACATTTACGATGGATACGTGCCTGGGAATGGATATCGGTGGTTATAGGTTAAATCTGGTAGACGTGCGTCGAGGCTTCGGTGTGGAGCTGGAGGTGGCGACAGAGGGCTTGCAAGATGAAATTTCCAGCTGACCCGGAGTCGATGAGGGCCGTGACTGAAATAGAGACAGAATGGGCAGTTAACTGAACATTGGTGGTGAGAGGGTGCATTTTTTCAATGGGAGAACTGAACACACTCACCAAGGAACGTACTGGACGAATGGGACAGTCCAGCCTGACATGTCCTTCGGCACCACAGTACATACACAGACCCCGGGTCAGCCTCCTGTCGCTCAGTAATCGTAAGTCTACCAGATTCGACGATCATAGGTTCTGGTTCTGGAGGGACGACTGGCTCTGGCGGACGAAGGAGTGCTTGTGAGATTGATGGGAGATCATGCTGGTAGACTTTCAGATGATCAGAACATCGAAGTGATTGTTGGATGAATTTTTCCAACCCCATGGTATCGTCGAGGGCTGCCAGCTGTAACCTCAGGTTGGGCTCCAATCCGAGCCGGTAAGTTGTTAGGAGAGATCGCTCATTCCATCCACTAGCAGCAGCCAGAGTACAAAACCGGAGCGCATAGTCCTGGGTGGACATGGCTCCCTGCTTAAGATGATATAATTGTTCTCCGGCTGCTACTTCTCCATCTGCACGACCAAAGACCTCCTTGAAATATGTGGTAAAGTTATGAATGGAATTGGTTACCGGCCCAGCTTGCTGCCAGATGGTCTCAGCCCACCGGAGAGCCGACCCAGAGAGAAGGGAGATGATGAATGCAATTTTGGACCGATCTGTGGGGTATAAATCTGGTTGCATTGTGAATATCAGAGAACATTGTAATAGAAAGCCATTGCACTCCTCCGCCCCGCCAGAGTAGGGCGCTGGTCGAGCCATGGGACTGGATGAGTGGGTGGACGGTGAAGAAGTGCTCGGTGCTGGTGGTGCTACGGGAAGTGGAGTAGCTGGCATTAAAACTCTCTTCAGTGAGTCCACCAACTCCTGAATGGGATCGGGGGTGCTCATGCTGTAGTGTTGTTTGGTCCGGTCTTCTGTTAGGGAAGCAGACGGACAAGTTAGGTGAGTATATGATGAAAGATGTTTATTACAGCAACGGAGCACACAAGGTTAACAATGGGGATGTGAATGTAGTTTGGTTGAGCTGATATTCCTTCTTCGGAGCAGGATGAATGACAGACACTGAGGGAGACCGAATGCACACACCAGAGGGCTTGCGGGGAAGACAGACTGAAGACACACTCAATACAGACAGGACACCGGGAACACTGGACAGACTGGAATGAAACAGAGAGCAGGTAAGTTCAAGAGATTAGATCAATGTGATAGTGACTACCAGGAGGTACTCGCTATGAGTCCGCTTCGTGGGAACGAGACCGGACCCTGACTGAAGTGAGGTGTGTGCTTATATAGTGAATAGGAGTGATTAGGTACAGCTGTGCGTGGTTAATACTCAGGTGACAGAGATCGTTGCGTGATGCTGGTGGAAGAGCCTGGCCAATCCGTGACACATATTTTTGTAATGGTGTTTTATTGTTTATATTTTTTTACAGTCTTTGGTTGTGACTAGTTTTGAAAAACAGGGGAACGGGGCGTTTAGGAGCGGCGGCCAGTATTGAAGGCAAGTATGTGCATATCACTAACACACTCGTTAAACAACAAATAAAAACCATGCACCATTGACTTTAGACCAGCTTTTAGTTGTTTATTTCAGTTGCCTCAAAATAGCAACACTCCAACAATGTGCCTTAACACACCTTTTTTAAGACCAGCATGCCCATGGGCACACAAATGGGTGCAAATGCATTTGTCTAATTAAACAATGTGGTGCTATACATGAAAATGATACCTGTGCCAGGCTGAAACTTTCAAAAAAATACTTGTGTCATGTCTGGCGCTACATTGAACCAGGTGTATGATAGGATATATCAATTATTAAATTATAATTAATTGTACATATTTGGATCAGTTATATGTAATAACTTTATGTAGCAGAATTGAGTTTACTAGTTCATCCAGAGAACATGTTGATTATAATAATTTTAAACAGGTTATTTTCAGTGGCCAAATGAAAATAACTTTACTATTTTGTTGCTTATGCTAGGTAAGCAGACAACCCACACATTAAATTATTTTTTAAATTCTGAAACGAATCATAATTTAATATGAACTGAATTGCAAATTCAATAATGAGTTCAAAACTAATGTATTGCACACATTTATTTTAAAAGGTATATAAAAAGTTAAGTACAATTTGCTTTACATACTGTTATAAACACCAGCGATCTAGCCCATGCAGATCGCTGGAGAACTACAAATCTGCCAACAAAAGAACTACAAGCTCCAGTCATGCACCACTCACACACCTGCCCTAGATCCTGTCTGATTGCAAACACTCACAGCTGAAGCCTCTCATGAACTGATTACATGGACTATAAAGTCAGCACACAAACACATAGAAGTTGCTGAGTCTTGTTGAACTGTATAGTGAACATTATGACACATTTTCCCTTGCCTTGTCCTGCTGTGTTTTATACCATTGGCTTGTTTTGTTTATTTACATTGCCTGCAGCCTGCCTGCATGTACTGACCATCTGTATTGCAATAGTCCAGCCTATAAATGACAAGAGCTTGAGCAAGAAGTTGTGCAGCATGCTCTGTTAGGAAGGGTCTTATGTTCTAATGTTGTATAGTACAAACTTGCATGATCGTGCTGTGTTTGGAATGAAAGATTCCTGATTTACTTAGAAAGGATAATGAGGGATGATTCCAGTTGGATGGCGAAATAATTTTCTATAGCTGGAGTTGCAGGGAATACCAAGTTTTTGTCAAATTAAGCTGTAGGTAATGATTTTTCATTCATGCTGAAATGTCGCCCAGGCAATCCATCCATCCAGTCACCATGAATCATCTTGATTGTCTTTCTTTCTATCTTTAAAACAATTTGACTGTGTTGACAGATTTTTTTATTCATGCCTTTTTACATGTATAAAAAAAGAATTATAACCCTTTATAAATCATTCGTTAATTTTCCTTTGGCATAATCCCTGATTTATCAGGGGTCACCACATCGGAATGAATCACCACCTATTCCAGCAAATTTTTTATGCAGCAGATGCCGTTCCAACCGCAACCCAGTACTGGAAAACACCCATACGCTCTCAAATTCACTCATACACTACAGTCAATTTAGTTTACTCAATTCACCTATAGTGCATGTATTTGAACTTTGGGGGAAACCGGAGCACCCAGAGGAAACCCACGCCAACACAAGGAGAACATGCAAACTCCACACATAAATGCCAACTGGTTTAGTGATCTTCTTGCTGTGAGGCGACAGTGCTAACCACTGAGCCACCATGCTGCCCTTATAACCCTTTAAACCCTTTGTAAATAAATATAGTGGGTTGATTAATTAGTGTATTCTTTTTTGTTGTTTTTGTTTTGTTTTGGTACTGTGACAACGCTAGATGGAACATTAAAGAATGTGATAAGACTATCATGAAATAATGAAGTGCAATTATATATATGCAATTAAAAAGAGTACATTTTGAGTTCATGTCAACTTGAAGTCTTTGTGTAAAGCGGTAAAAAATGTCTACAACTTTATCTTAAACTAGTACAGACATTCTGAATGGATTTTTTTTCTATTGTTTATGTGTTGAATGGCTAAGTTCACACATGCAGTCACATGGAATATGCATTGATATGCATATGCTGGATAAGTTGGTGGTTCATTCCACTGTAGCGACCCCTGATTAATAAAGGGACTAAGCTGAAAAGAAAATTAATGAATAAATGAATGGGCTTCACCATCCCTACTTTTTATGCATATTTTGCTAATACACATTATATATTTTTGGTTGATGACATTGGAGCAGCAATGCACTGGATGGTGCATTCATATTACTTGACAAAATAAGTCTTACCCATTAAATCAATGGTCTAAAATTCATTTCCAGGAGAGTCACAGTTTTGCACAGTTTAGTTCCGACCAGCACCAACTGCGTATTAGTTTCTAGTCTTGAACACCTCGATTAGTTGAATCAGGTGTGTTTAATTAGAGTGAGAGCAAAACTGTCCACTCCAGGAATTGAGTTTGAGGCCTATGGTTTAAATGGAGTGCAAATGAGTACACAACTAGTTTTCAGCACTGCACAGGACTTTAACTATAAGCATATAGCATTTATATTACTTATGAACAAATAATGAGTCTGCCTTAGAATAATAGAGCTAGTTGACATTGGCAAAGTCGTTGGCATTATAATTTAAATAAGCCCCTTTCACACTTATAACATTACAGATACATTACTATTTAGAGCAGTGGTTTTCAGTCCTGTTTCTGAGGACCCACAGCTCTACACATTGAATATTTAATCTTATTTGACACACCTGCTTTAGATAATTGGCTCATTAGGAGAGCCATAAACTAAAAGATTATTTTACCACAGGGAGATAAGAGAGCCTACCTTAATTACTTTTGAGTGGTGACAGTTATAGTCAGCATGAAACGGAAGTTAATTTTGTCCTTTTTTCCCATATTGTGATGTACATCTGATTTTGACGTTACTGAAAAAATGTAGGGTGCTGCATGAATTCGTCCTTTGTGACCTATTGAATCGTTGCAACTTTTGGTGTTGCTAAACAAAATGGAGCAAGATTTGAATACCAATTTGTATTACGTTTTAGAGGATTAGTGTCAACCGATATCACCCTTGGTATGCACCCTCTGGAGAATGCAGAATCTTTTCAGATGCCTGATGATGATGAAAACAAAAAGCAAAATTTTTTCCTATGGAATCATATAATATTAGTTCAAACCACTACCTCCCATTAAGGCAAAACAGAAATAAGACTGATAGCACCGCTCTAAAGACATTCCATGTGACCAGAAATAGAAGAAAAAAAAAATTTGAGCGGGAAAGAAAGGTTGTGGCATTTAATTAAAGATTATGAGAGTAAAATAAATTTTTACAAAATAATGAAGTGCACAAATACATTGTTTATAACAAGCACTATTATATACATATAAAATAACAAGAGTGCATTTTCATTTCATGTGGACTTCACTTACATTCAACACTTGTTTCATACTTGAAAATTACAGAAAATATGTATTCTTAATACTGCCATCTCGTGCAACAACTTCGTCTGTTATAATACAAATAAATGCATACATTACAGTTCAATATCTTTCCATTTTGTTTGGACATATGTATTCATTACAATGCTTAATATTTTATAATGATAGTTTGGAATGAGGGCGACGCGGTGGCGCAGTAGGTAGTGCTGTCGCCGCACAGCAAGAAGGTCGCTGGTTCGAGCCTCGGCTGGGTTACTTGGTATTTCTGTGTGGAGTTTGCATGTTCTCCCCGCGTTCGCGTGGGTTTCCTCCAGGTGCTCAGGTTTCCCCCACAAGTCCAAACACATATGGTACAGGTGAATTGGGTAAGCTAAAAAATTGTCCCTAGTGTATGTGTGTGAATAAGTGTGTATGGGTGTTCCCCAGTGATGGGTTGCAGCTGGAAAGGCATCCGCTGCGTAAAACATATGCTGAATAAGTTGGTGGTTCATTCCACTGTGGTGACCCCAGATTAATAAAGGGACCAAGCCAAAAAAGAAAATGAATAAATGGGTATGAAAATGAGCTTCTCAGGTAAAGAATGGTGAGCCACGCTTGCGTCTACTCTCCATCACAATCTCACAGCAATTCTTAACTTTTTGATTTAGTGACTAATTCGTATGAATTTGTATGATCTAATTCGCACAGTTTAGTACGATTTGCTCATCCCCCAATGATGGTTAGGTTTAGGGGTGGGGTTAGATACAATTGAACTCACTAAACGGACAATATGTAAAATACTTACTATTTCTCGTGAGATCAGGCTGCTACTCTCTCCTGCCAACAGCCAATTGCAGCACCGAAATGGAGAAACAACTCACAACCACAAAACCCAGAATGGGATAAATTTGCTTTGCAAGAGACAGAATTTCTGGTTCCCCTTCATAAGGGAACTTCTATGTGTGTCTGTATAAACAGACTTTGTGAGTGCTTTAGACGACCAATCACTTCTGAAGATAAGAAATGGGCCAATGAAATGCCAATTGAATTGGCGGAGCTTGGCTCCACAGCTGAAACTGATGAGCCAATTAGGGCTATATCAGTCGGCTGCTGGAGCCAGCTCATCAGAATTGTTGCTTCAGACCCAATCTGAGACTGAAGAACCCTTCTGCTGAGCTGACTTCCAACGCTGAAGGAAGCATTCCCTTCACCAGTGCGGGGGAAGACGTTTTAGCGGCGGTCGAGCTAGGTTTCCCGTCCCCTTGGCATTTCGCTGGTGATCTAAAAGAGCAGTTTCTACAAAGAGCAGAATTCCCTAAGAGAGCACACGGTCATGTAGCAAGTCTTTTTAAAGATGTCATTTCGGCCGTGCATTTCTGGATGCGGTGGTTTCCTCGCCCCGGATGACAGGCACAGTTCTTGCCCGCATTGCGATGGCTTGACTGTTGCGCAACTGAGGTCGCGGTGAGCTTGTTTATTAGGGCAAGTCACCCCTGCTGCTCCCCGCCAAGCAGTTAACACTCGGGCAGGCCTGAGGGTTACAGTGGGGGCTATTCCGTCACCTTCGGGCCCGCAGACCCCTCGCTCCTCATCAGTGCGCTCTGTCTCTGCTTCGAGTGCGAGCGCTGGTCCATCCTCCATGCTTGGCCGTGCTTTCATTAGATGACACCGGGGACGTGATGTCCATCGCTGCATCAGAGGGCGGGTTGACATGCTTCGATGAAGATCCGGACCCCCTGCCACCCTCCGGGGTTGTCAGTGTGGTTTAGGATCTGGAATCGGACATGTTAGCCGTGTTATCCCGGGCTGCTTTGGCCGTGGGAATGGAGATGGCCTGTCCCCCAGAACCACGGCCGGACCGCTTCCCTGAGGTACACAGAGAGCTCACATAGGCATGAAGGGCACCTTTTTCTGCCCAGTCCTCGTGCGCTCCCGCTCTCACCTTCCTCGATGACGATGAGGCGATTCCCCAGGTGGAGCGTGCTATCGCAGAAAATCTCTATCCGCAGAGCTGCTCCACTCGGAGAGATTCGCCCAAACTCCCTTCTAAAGCGTGCAGGTTATCTGAGTATCTCACGGCCAGAGCCTACACTGCTGCGGGCCAGGCCGCCTCGGCTCTGCATGCTATGGCCACCTATCAACGCTACCAAGCCGAGAAGCAGGAGGGCGGTTCTCCCCCGTGCTTGCTGCATGAGCTCCGCACGGCAACCGATTATGCTCTCATGACTACCAAATCGGCTGCTCGTGCCCTGGGGAAGACGATGGCCACATTAGTGGTCCAGGAACACCACCTCTGGCTGAGCTTGGCCATTATGAGAGACATTGACAAAGCTAGCTTTCTTAACACTTCCATATCCCAGGCTGGCCTGTTCGGCGACACCGTGGGGGAGTTCACCCAGGAATTCTCCGCGGTGAAAGAGCAGTCCAAGGCAATGGGTGAAGTCATCTATCAGCGGGCTCAGGAAACTGCTCCTCCCGCTGCCCCTTCCGTTGCGGCTGCTCCTCGACGATGGCGTCCACCTGCGTCTTCAACATCTGCTCTGCTTCCGCTGCCCGCTCCACCGGCCAAGCGGCAATGCCAAGCCTCCTGCGGGACTGCAACGCCCCCACCCCAGGGCACCGCTAAGTCCGGTAAACGGACTGCGAAGCGTCCCTGGGACGGGCCATTCGGAGAAAAGGGGACCTGCTCTTTCCTCGGTGGGGGGCCGAGAATTATTACATCAGTCCACAATGACAACCAAATTTCCAAAAGAGCAGTTTCCTCTCTCTGCGGATGCGCAAATCCGAGTACTGTCAGTCTGGGACGCTCCACCTTCCAGCTCACAGCACCGGGACCCTTCGCCTCAGACCCTCAGAGTGGAGCAGAACGGACTCCTTTCTCTCACTCTGGCCTCACCGCAGGATCCAGGGAGGGGGGTAAGAGAAATTCTCTTATTTTCAGCTCTTCCTCGGGACGCACCGCTTCCCGGGATGAGCACTCCCATCCCGAGCTGTCCCTCTGCTGGCACGTCAGTGATCGCTCCGATGGTGCCATTAGCGCGCGCTCTGCCAGCCTGGCTAGCGCTGCCCAGCGCGTTACGGTGACTCATATGGACGGTCAGACTTGGCTATGCGATTCAGTTCGCTATTCGCCCTCCCAAGTTCACGAGGGTTATCCGCGAGAGCGCCCCTGTCATGCGAGAGGAGATTGCTGTCCTCCTGGCGAAGGATGCAATCGAGCAGGTCCCTCCAGCCGAGATGGAGTCCGGGTTTTACAGCCCGTATTTCATCGTGCCCAAAAAGAGGGGGGTTAAGACCAATCCTAGATCTGCACAGACTGAACTGTCATTTACACTAAATGCTTTTCAGAATGCTTACGTAGAAATGCTTGCTTCAGAGCGTCCGTCCACAGGATTGGTCTGCAGCCATAGACCTGCAGGACGCATATTTTCATGTCTATTCTTCCACGCCACCGCCCCTCTCTCCGGTTTGCGTTCGAAGGATGAGCGTGACAGTACAAAGTCCTCCCCTTTGGGCTCTCTCTGTCTCCACAGGTTTTCTCCAAGCTCACGGAGGGTGCCCTAGCGCCTCTGCGGCTTGCGGCCATCTGCACACTCAACTATCTCGACGACTGGCTCATTCTAGCCTCCTCTCGCAATCAGTTGATTATACACAGAGTCAAAGTGCTTCGGCACCTCGACCAGTTGGGGTTTCAGGTCAACCGAGAGAAGAGCAAACTTTGCCCTGTGCAGAGGATCTCTTACCTCAGGCTGGAGCTGGATTCGATTGCTATGGTTGCGCGTCTCTCTGAGGAGCGTGCCAGGCTAAAGCTTTCCTGTGTAAACAAGCTCCACAGGAAGATAGTGGTCCCACTGAAATGTTTTCATAGGCTCCTGGGGCGTATGGCATCCACAGCCGTGGACATGCCGCTCGGTTTGGTTCATATGAGACCACTTCAGCGTTGGCTTCGCGATCAAGTGCCCAGACGGGCCATCGGGCACGCGCAAATATGCGTTTCCCCCAGTGAGCCTAATTGCACAAACTTTGTGCAAAGTCAGGGAGGACGAGAAGCAGGTCTTGTTTGTTGCGCCCCTTTGGCCCAACCGGACCTGGGTTTCGGAGCTCACACTCCTCGCGGCGGCCCCTCCTTGGCGCATTCCCCTAAGGGAGGATCTCCTCTCTCAGGGACGGGGCACCATCTGGCACCCACGCCCAGATCTCTGGAACCTCCACTTGTGGTCCATAAACGGAGCTCGGAGGACTTAGGTGACTTACCGCCCGCGGTACTTAACACCATCACTCAGGCTAGAGCACCCTTTACGAGACATGCCTATGCCCTGAAGACCCCCGAACTTGCCAGATTAGTATTGTGTTATCCTTCCTTCAGGATAAGCTGGAGAGTAGGCTGTCAGCCTCCACACTGAAGGTTTACGTGGCTGCGATCTCTGCTCATCACGACGCGGTGGATGGCAACACGCTCGGGAAGCATGATCTAATCATCAGATTCCTCAGAGGCGCGCAGCGATTAAATCCATCCGCCCCCCTCTCATGCCCTCTTGGGATCTCTCTATAGTCCTGGCGGGTCTGCAGAGAGATCCGTTCGAGACACTTGATTCGGTATCTCTTAGAATTCTGTCATTTAAGACAGCTCTGCTGATCGCATTGGAGTAATTCAAGAGAGTTGGGGATCTGGAGGCATTTTCGGTCAGCGAATTGTGCCTTGAATTCGGGCCGGGTTACTCTCACGTTGTCTTGAGACCCTGACCTGGCTATGTGCTCAAGGTTCCTACCACCCCATTTAGAGATCAGGTGGTGAACCTGCAAGCACTGCCTGCGGAGGAGGCAGGCCCAGCCCACTCACTGGTTTGTCCCATTCACGCTTTGCGCCTTTACGTGGAACGAACGCAAAATATAAGATCATTTGAATAGCTCTTTATCTGTTATGGTGGTCGGCAGAAGGAAAGTGCTTTATCAAAACAGAGGTTGGCCCACTGGTTAGTTGATGCCATCACCCTCGCTTATCAATGCCAGGGCGAGCCGCGCCCTCCTAACGTGAGAGCGCACTCTACTAGAGGTGTCGCTTCCTTATAGGCGTTAGCACGCGGCGCCTCTCTCACAGATATCTGCAGAGCTGCGACACCTAACACATTTGCAAGGTTCTATAACCTCCTAGTGGAGCTCGGTGTCACAAACGCTTGCTGCGCCAGGCTTCCTAACCCGGAGATGCGTGCACTTTTCCTACTCTACTAGTAAGTTCCCCTTCCCAGGCGAACCCTAGAGAATTCCTCCGAGGCCCCCAGCATCGACTCAGTGGAGGAGTCGGGTGCATGACTCAGTGTGCGGTTGGTATGCCCATTTGGTCTACACGCATATTGAGGATCGGTGCCAGCTATGTGCATCCCCATTTGGTGATGCCATATGCATTATTACCACGGTGTGTTAGGTATTAGGCGGTCCCGTGTCTTCCCTAAACCGCTAACCAGCATATCATATGTAGCACTCCCCTTCATTAGGGCTAGTCCATATGTCTCCTTACCATCAGGTCTCCCCTTCTAGGGTAGCAGGTGGTCTCCACTGTGTCCTCCCCCTTCGGGGACTGGCACGCTTTCCCAACATACTGTCAGATTTTCTAAAATCCCTAGTCTATATTAGCTAGGTAAAAGCACACTTACGACCCACGATTTAAAACTTTTATTCCCATACAATGGTAATATGTTGGGCCTAGAGGATGTTGGAAGGTTGCGCTCTTGGTGATGTCAGTCCGCTCACGCTTTGGCTTGGCAAACTACACATCAGGAGCGCGACTGGCTTAGCTGCTGTGGCGCTTTCTATACAGTCTCCCAAAGTCTGTTTATACAGACACACGTAGAAGTTCCCTTATGAAGGGAAATGTCCTGGTTACGTACGTAACCCACGTCCACCGAGACGTGTCTCCACTGCCACAGCACCTGAGTCTCCAGCTGGGAGCTGAGCGATCGGCTCTTCAGTAGGCAAATTCTGATGAGCTGGCTCTAGCAGCCGACTGATATAGCCCTAATTGGCTCAATTTATACAGACACACATCTCCGTTCCCTATTCGTGGAACATGGGTTACGTACGTAACCAGGACGTTCCCCTTCATGGGACATACAACATGTAACAGACAATAGGGGATAGGGGCGTGACGTCACCACTTTAGCGTCGCGGTGGCTGACGGGAGTAAATCGCCATACTTTGAGGCCACCGTACATTTGCTGCGTTCGAAACCTCTTCGCGAGATTCACCGTAATTATGCTTAATTTGCATTCAAATATGCCTGCTTACCTATTTCATAGTATGAGAGAACAGTACCTGAAGAAAGAGCCACGTTTCAAACTTCAGTAACCATAAAAAAGAACATCATATGGACACATTTCTATCCCAGGAAACCACCAAAGCATAGGACATGAATTAGGAGGAGGACGCGGTCGATTTGAAATGTGAGTATTAGAAACCGAAGACAGTTCATTGTGTTAAACTCGCATTTGTCGAGCTACTGTACAGTGTGCTGTAGAATTGCTGAATGTGTAAAGATGCTTTATAGTTGAGTATATTTCTTGTATTTTGCTTTAAAACGTGATTTTGTACGATCTCCAGTTAGCACATATAACGTTATGTTTCAAAAGTATATTTACATAAATTAAAAAGATTATTAATTAATAAATGTCTTGACAGAAAAATATTTCATAAGTATTGCAGATCAGCAAATAACACAACTAAACAGACATTTGAGTGAGTGATGTATTTGTGCTCATGAAGAATTCACTGTTGTTAATATTCATTTAAATTAGATACATATAATGTTAATGAATGTAAATAAAAGGGTAATTTATTTAATCTGTGCAACATTATAGATAGTAATATAGTTGATCAACTGAGGAACATTTGTTACATTAGCAACTACATCAACATCTGACTCTAGTTTCGATGTTACAGGGAGACTTTTAGTGAATACAGCATCTTTTAAATGTGTTATTTACTTATTAATTGTATTTTCATTCAGCTATTACATCAGCTTTCTGGTTGTTAATGTCTGCTTTTTCTGCAGAGCTGTTGTGGTGGAGCAGGACCTGTAAGGCAAGGGAACTAAGACATTTGTGGAAAAAAGGGAAACCCTGAATCCAAAATATGAGGTGAGAATTTTATTACTAGCACTACAGAAATCAAAAGACACATTGTGCAGTAGAAATGACAGTTGTTTTATGTTTTGTATGATCTGAACTATCTCTAGACTGGCGTGTGCAGTGAGGATAAAGAAGTAAGTCAACAAAGGCATCCTGGAAATGTTCTAGTGCAGTGGTACGAGAACTCAGTCCTGGAGGGCTGGTGTCCTGCAGAGCTTAGCTTCAACTTTCTTCAAATCACACCTGCCAGAAAGTTTAGTATCAATAGAAAGAGCTTTGATTAGCTAATTCAGGTGTGTCTGATTGGGATTGGAACTAAACTCTGCAGGACACCGGCCATTCAGGACGGAGCTTGGGCACTTCTTTTCTGGTGCAGTGAAGATCCTGCATCACTCCAGCTGCCCTTGTGTCCTCATGTTTAACCAGAAGTTGCTGTGGTCTCTTCATCATCCGTATCTCAGGCATGGACAGCCTTGTATCACTGTCATGTTCCAGTCTGACTGCTGCTGTGAGGGATGTGATGATGATGATGGCGAAGACCCTCTGATCATCTACAGAACTGGCCCAGCTGTGTAGAGATGCAGCAGAACATAAGCTTCTGTGTGTGAATATATCTCCGTTAGAATAAAGCTTTGTTTCATGTGTTGTTGACTTGTATTATATTGTCATTATCAATTCTGTTCATTCTTTTAACCATATACTGTATTGTTTCCGTTTGTTTTCAATAAATAATAATAATAGTTTCAATAATGTATGCATTATTTCATTGCATAACTGAACATTAAGATGTTCTCACCTTGGCTACATTTGTTTAGCAACCAGTCATGCATAGCTGTAGCATATTAAAGACTTACTTTGAATTTTCATTGATTTACTTATATAATTGTCAGCATTTTTTATTACTATTATTATTATTGAAAGTGTTGGGATGGGTTAGCAATGCATTCCAAGCAAAAATATTTAATAATACTTGCATTTTTGAAGTGTAAAATTAATTTCTCCTAAGGCAAGCTCTTCCAGCAACTGTCCGGCATCTCCTTTGTGCTGATGTTACAAACATTGCAAGCTGAGAAAAACTAGGTAGGGTTGTCAATTTACTGATGCTATGTTAGTGCTCCTGTCCCTGTTATCGTCATCTGCATTATTATGGGATTAATGATTATGCAGAACATAATATTACATATAGGCTTTGGGAAATGTGGTTGTATCTTTGACAATGCACAATCAAAATGGGAAAAACAAATGTAATAGGGGTTTCTTATACCATATTGCATAAAAAGGAACAAAGATACGGTTAAATGTCATTGAAGAATCAAACAACCAAGTTAAACAAAGGTGGTTTAAGTAAATTTTACTTTAACATAGTTACACATTTAAAAGACATTAATGTAAATTTAAAGACATTAACGGCATATTCAGAACACTTAACATTTTTTTATAATACAACTATTAGTTAGATGATTTAAAGCTGTCGTCCGTTTCTCTTATATTGCTGTGGTTGTAACATCAGTCACATGAAAACATAAACAAGGCAGAGAACATACGGATTGCATTCAAACTTAATGAGATTTAGCTGTATTCTTCTAGAACTCCTTTAGTAAGTACTATCTGAACTTGAATTGAATTAAAAGTAACATTTTAATGCAGCTATTATATTCATATACTTGAATATTCATTCATTCATATACTTCTCTATGTTTATGTCCCAGAATGCACTGCGCAGTGACGTTGGTTACCAAGCCCTATGGGAGATCGCTAGATGACCAATCAAAAAAAGTAAAAAAAAAAACAGGCTAATGAATGCCAAATGAGTTGGCAGAGCTCGGCTTCGCTGGTGTCAGTGATTAGTCACTAAGGGAAGATATCAGCTGGCATCTGTGAAACGAGCATTCAGATTTTTGCTTCAGACCTCTCACTAAGAGACTGAATAGCTCCTGATCTGCAATCCTGATTTTGACCAGAAACCACACTGGTTTCTTTTCCAGTGAGGGCTTAACTGTTGCACAACCGAGGTCGCGGCGTACTCTAGCATTAGGGTGCACCACAGCTGCTGTTCCCTGAAAGTCGGCTAGCGCACTAGCCTGCGGACCCCTCAATCCTTGTCGGTGCGCTCTGTTCTTGCTTCGGGTGAGGGTGCTGGTTCATCCTCCAGGATGGCTGCGCTCTCATTAGATGACACCAGGGACCTGATGTCCATCAATTCATCGGGGGTGGGGGGTGGGGGTTAACATGCTCCGATGATGATCTGGACCCGATGCTACCCTCCGGGGTTGTTAGTGAGGTTTTGGATCTGGAATCAGACATGTTAGCCGTGTTATCCCAGGCTGCTTCGGCCCTTGGATTGTAGATGGCTTGTCCCCAAGCTCCACAGCCAGACTGCTTAGATGGGTGTTAACCCTAACCCAGACGGGCATGGCGCATGGGCACAAAACGGGTGCACATCACTTCGCTGTGTCACCGCACCTTCAGCCCTTGGACGAATCTTGCTTTCCTGCAGTCTGGTGTGTCCTTAGAACAAGTATTTAGGCATTTTGTCATATCGACAGATGCCTCAAACACGGGCTGGGGGGCTGTGTGCAACGAGCATGCAGCCACGGGTTTGTGGACCGGACCCGGGATACATTGGCACATTAACTGCCCAGAGCTGAGGGTAGTGTTTCTTGCTCCTGCTCATTTTTTACCAGGTTTACAGCAGAAACACGTGCTGGTCAGGATGGACAGCAGTGGCATATAACAACCGTATGGGGGGTATACGCTCCCGTCACATGTCTCAGCTTGCTCGCCATCTGCTCCTCTGGAGTCACACGCAGTTGAAATCGTTGCTTGCCATTCACATTCCGGGTGAGCTCAACCATGCAGCCAATGCTCTCTTACGGCAGCTAGCATCCTGAGGGGAATGGAGACTCCACCCTGGCAAGAGGAGCTCGTCTTGTTTGTTGCGCCTCTCTGGCCCAACCGGACATGAGTTTCTGAACTCACACTTCTTGCATTTCTGACAGCCCCTCCCTGGAGCATTCCCCTGAGAGAGGACCTCTTCTCCCAGGAACGGGGCACCCTCTGGCACCTGCACCCAGATCTCTGGAATTTTGCACGTGTGGTCCATAGATGGAGCATGGAAGAATTAGGTGGGGTCGGTGGTTAACACCATCACTTAGACTAGAGCACCCTCTATGAGGCATGCCTGCACCCTAAAGTGGAGTCTATTCATTGAGTGGTGCGCTTCTCACCGAGAACACCCCCGAAATTGCCAGATTAGTGCTGTGTTATCCTTCCTTCAGGATAAGCTGGAGCATAGGCTGTCACCCTCCACACTGAAGGTCTTAGTGACTGCCATCTCCGCTCATCATGACGCAGTGGATGGCAACACGCTCGGGAAGCATAATCTAATCATCCAATTCCTTCCTCCCGCCCCCCCTTTCATGCCCTCTTGGGATCTCTCTGTAGTCCTGGCGGGTCTGCAGAGAGATCTAATCGAGCCTCTTGATTTGGTATCTTTGAAAATTCTGTCCATAAAGACAGCTCTGCTGATTGCGTTGGCATCGTTAAAGAGAGTTGGGGATTCAGAGGCATTTTTGGTCAGTGTATCATTCCTGGAATTCGAGCCGGCCTACTCTTGGCTATGTGCCAAAGGTTCCTACGACCCCATTTAGAGATCAGGTGGTAGACCTGAAGGCGTTGCCCCCGGAGGAGGCAGACCCAGCCCATTCACTGCTCTGTACCATTCGCAATTTGCGCCTATATGTTGAACAAATGCAAAACTTAAGATCATGTGAACAGCTCTTTATCTGTTATGGTGGTTGGCAGAAAGGAAGTGCTGTATCAAAACAGGTTGGCCCACTGGATAGTTGATGCCATCGCCCTCGCTTACCAATGGCAGGGCGAGCCATGTCCCCCGAGCATGAGGGCACACTCTACTAGAAGTGTCACCTCCTCTTGAACATTAGTGTGCAACAGCTCTCTCACAGATACCTGTAGAGCTGCGGGCAGGGCGACACCTTACACATTCAATCTTCGAGTGGAACCAGTTTCCGGTTGGAGGAAATTAGACTCAGTGTCAAAAATGCTTGCTGCACCATGCTCCCTAACCCGAAGATACGTGCGCCTTTTCTATTCTGTTAGTAAGTTCTCCATTTGGCAAACCTTAGAGAATTCCTCCGAGGCCCCCAGCACCCAGCTCAGCTCAGTGTGATGTCTGGTATGCCCACTTGGTCTACCCACATGCTGAGGTTCGGTGCCAGCTATGTGCGGCCCCCGATGGCAATCCCATATGCTTATTTCAGCCTTAGTGTGTGTCCCTGACCAGGTGTACCCGTGTCTTCGCTACCCGCTAATCAGCTTTTCATATGTAGCACTCCCCCTCCATAGGGCTAGTCCATATGTTCTTATTGCCATCAAGTCTCCCCTTTTTGGTATCAGGTGGCCCCTGCAGCGTCCTCCCCCTTTGGGGACTGGCACGCTTTCCCAACTTACTATTGTATTTTTAAAATCCCTAGTCTATATTAGTTAGGCAAAAGCACATATACAAACCACGATCTAAATTTCAAAAATTTCCCATGTAATGGTAATTAAAGGGCCTAGGGCACATTGGAAGATTGCACTCTATGCTTGGAAAACTTTACATCAGGAGCATGACGGGCATAGCTGCTGTGGCATTTTCCATACACTCTCCCATTGTCTTTTAACAGACACACACTGTAGCTCCCATAAATGGCCTGGTTACGTACGCAACCCATGTTCCCCAAATAGGGGACCAATGAATGCTCGCTTCATGGACACTAGCTGATATACTCCCTTAATGATTAATCACTCAAACCTGCAGATCCATGCTCTGACAACTCATTTGGCATTCATTGGCCTGTTTTCTTACTCTTCAGAGTGGTAGATCGAGCGATCTCCCATTGTCTGTTACTAGACACCCGTGTCCGTTCCGTATCCCGGAACGTGGGTTATGTATGTAAACAGGACATTCTCCATTGAAATTCTAACTATAGAATAAATGGATATACCTTCACACCGCTCCCAATGAGACAACTCAAACAGAACAACTACATTGGTTCCCAGTTTCCTTTCTCTGGTAAAATCGTAGCAAAACAACCAAAATGTTTCTAAGCTGTCCTTAGCGTACAGCAGGGGTCACCAAACTTGTTCCTGGAGGGCCGGTGTCCTGCAGATTTTAGCTCCAACCCTAATCAAACACACCTGAATGAGCTAATCAAGGTCTTACTAGGTATGTTTGAAACACCCAGCCAGGTGTGTTGAGGCAAGTTGAAGCTAAACCCTGCAGGGACACCGGCCCTCCAGGACCAAGATTGGTGACCCCTGGCGTACAGAAACAACACCATTTGAGGAGAACAACACCATGATGAGAACACCATCAACACCATCGGCCTCTGGCATCAATAGACACAAATTTAGGTTCACAATAAGCCTCCAACGAAGCAGAAAGCCAATAACAAACAAAGAGTATTCATCTGGAGAGACAACACAGTCCCACCCAGTCTATATGCCAGAGCGTACATTGACTAAAGCCCTGCTCATACCATGCGATTTCAGCCACGATTTTGGTAATCTGAGACAAAATTGTGAAATCATAAAAAAGAATCCTACAATCCTAGGCTAAAATGTCAAAATTATTGAGGTATGCTGTGAGAAAAATGATCGCTACAGATTGTTTATGTTTGCCACGATGTAACATGGGATAGTGAAAGTGTCATGCATGGATAACGTCAAACTCAGGGTAAGTTTTCTTCCATGACAATGTTTTGTGCATCAAATTCAGTCTGACATTATGACAACTGAGATCTTACAATGTGACTTGAGAGTCCAGTTCGTGCAGTCTGACAAGCAACAATCATTTAGGATTATTATTGCACAGTGTTTTAAGTCTGAGTTTGGCTCAGAAGTCATACAGACATCTGCGAAGTGGTTAAGAGGTTACACACCTTCACTTCAAAGATACCTTCATGTGCATGCTCCAGGTTATTAAGGGCCTTCAGCACCTATCTGAATGGCAATTCTGTGAGTTCTAGATTTTAGGATCAGTTCAAGGGTGTTGAAACATGCTCACTTACTCAGTAATGCAAACAGTGCTCACTTTTCGAAACTTCATTTACAGACCATTAATGTAGTATTACCAGTACATGATAGTTTAATTTATCTTAGATGTAATAGCTTGACTCCCATCTTGCACCCTTACACCTCTACAGATGATCCAGAACACTGCAGCTTGTCAGGTCTTCAATAAGCCCAAAAGAGCCCATGTCACACCTCTCTGTATCTCACTGATTTGGTTACCGATTGAGGCTTGTACCAAGTTCAAATCATTGATGCTTGCTTACAGAACAGCCACTGGGACTGCACCCTCTTACCTCCACCTACTCATGAAGGTCTACATCTCCTCTTGTCGAAAAGTGAGTGCTGGCTATAAGTTCAAAATATTTTCCATCAATGTTGCATGCTGGTGGAATGCTCTCCCCATTCCCACACAGACTGCTGATTCACTCGTATCAAACGACAATCACCTGGGCCCATGTGAACTGAACCTAAACCCATGTGAACCCCTACTCCTACTACTTACTACACCACAACCCCAAACTGTGTGTGCCTCAGAGGTGAGTGACAAACCACCTGTAGGAAACTCATTCTTTCATCTTTCTGACACTTTAACTGACACTTGCACACTTGAACACTTTCTTACGAAAAAGAAAAAAATAATGCACTATGCATCTATAAAGTGTGCTTCACACAGGTGTGTGGGCTTGTGTGGCCCTGTAGAAACACTCTTCTCTCTCTATAAAAAACACTACCTCATGCTGCGTTCACACCAGACGCGGAATCCCAAAGTCAATGCAAACGCACGAATAGACATCCTGCAGCGCAATACACGCGAATGGCACGGCGCGAATGACGTGAATTGCGCAGTGTAAATGGCCCGAATTGCACGGTGCGAATGGCGCTGCGCGAATTGAGTGTTTTGTGCATTTGATGTGATTAACGCGCAAATCGTGCGAAATGCCGGAGTTCAAAAATCTGAACTTCAGCAGACATTCACGCCGTGTTAACCAATCAGGAGCTTGCTCTTGTGACGCATAGCCTGTTTTTGGTGTCCTGGGGGAAAATCCTCCAGCCGACGCCAACAACAGTTCATCAAACTGGGCTAGGCTCAGTCAGAAGCGCCGCTGAAAGCCTCCATCATCCCAGGTTATGTTTATGGAGGAGTTTATGAGCTCACAGAGGTGGATGCACCTCTGAAAGGATCTGGTATACTCAGACAGGGCCCTAAACTTATCGATGCTGTTTTTCAGCCTTCATAAAGCACATAAACACTGTTATTTTCTCAATAAAATCCATGTTAGCCATTTAGCAACGAAGCTACAGTCACCGGGCAGACAGAAGCCCTGCCCATGACCCGAATCCGTGTCTGTTCTGAAGTGAATTTGACGTGCGAATGAAGCGGATTTAACGCGCGAGTAAACTCAAATTTTCACGTGTCTACTTACACGCGAATAGCGCGATTTATCCATGCATTCCGTGTCTGGTGTGAACACAGCATTACTCTAGCACCTAATTCTCTGGGCACTAATGCTGTGTCTCAGACTGAGCCGAGCCCAGTTTGATGAATGTCCGGTCGGACGATTTCCCCTCAGGACACCAACAACAGGCACTACATCATCACTCCCCTACAAATGCAAGCTTATGATTGGTTAACAAGGTGAGACTGTCTGCTGAAGTTCAGACTCGAGCGATTCGCACGATATGTGCATTAAGCACATCAAATGTCAAAATCGCGCTGCTTCATTTGTGCGAATTGTGCCACGGGACGTCTTTGACTTATTTGACTTAACATGTAGACCACTCACGCTTGATGCTTCATCCATATCTTGTGTGAACGCAGCATAACAGTTCCTTTATATAATAAGCTGTTCCTTTGTGTACGGCCTCTTCTTGTTAAATTGCTGAATGTAGCTTTGCTGGACCATTGTGAAAAGAAAATGTTGTGAATAGAGGGGAGAGAGGAACCAATGATCTTCTTCGCTGTGTTCACTGTACGCTTGAAGGTCTTGCGGTCAGCAATACCGCAGTTTCCATACCAGATAGTGATGCTGGTGGTCAGCACACTCTTAATGGTTCCCCTGTAGAAAGTGGTGAGAATGGGTCCAGGGAAACTTGGCCTTTTCAGCTAGTGAAGAAATTGTAGACATTGTTATGCCTTCTTGAAAAGGGACATGGTGTTGGTGGTCCAGGTGAGATCCTTTAGCACCCCTAGTAATTTTGTGCTGCTAAACTGCTAAGTTGTGGCTGACACAGGCTGATTGAGGTGTTCCAGTTAGAAAGTCCAGTATCCAATTGCAGAGGGAGGTGCACAAGTCCAGCAGGTTTCGTTAATTGATGAGCTGTAGTGGTATTATTTTGTTGACTGCTGAGCTGAAGTCGATGACCAGCATTCTAACACAAGAGTCTTTATTTTTTTAGGTGGGTAAGAGTCAGGTGGAGGGTGGAGGAGATTGCATCGTCCATAAAGGGATTTGACAGATATGCAAACTGGAGGTGAAACTGAAGTGTGTTGTGGAGGCTGGTCTTGATATTGTGCATAATAAACCTCTTAAAGCACAGCAACATGAGTCTATTGGGACAGTAGTTGTATAAACAGGATTCAGATGATTTATTTGGTACCGGTATTATTGTTGTGGACTTCAGACATGTGGGAAAAATTGTCTGTCTCAGTGAGGTGTTAAAGATACATGTTAAGACATCTGTCAGCTGTGCAGCACAGTGTTTTAGTACAGGCCAGGTATGTTGTCTGCAGCCTTGCGTGGGATAATCCTAGATAGAGTTTTCCTCACATCGACTGGACACAGACAGAGCACCTGGTCATTCGCAGGTGAGGGTATTTTTTGTGCAGATGTGTCATTTTGCATTTTAAACGGTAAATAAAAGTGGTTTAGGGCTGTGTAGATCTGTGTAGATCTGTTGAGTTGGATTATGTCCAGTGTACTTTCTATCGAGTGTATATTTGAGAGAGCTGGTCTGGTGGGGCTAGATCTTAGCCTAGCTTGTATACCTCTGTGCACACTGGACTTTCATCTCTCTCACACCAATTGTGATGCAACATTGTGAGAGTAGCATCAGTTGGTGAGGGTCTCGAATTTTAGCTTCAGCAGTAAAAAAAGGCCATGTAGCTTCTCAGCGATCACTGGCAAGAGTTGGTGTTTGTATCGGCTGCCAATTTCCAAAAAGCTTTGGAGATTATAGATGTATTTTTGGTGGTTTCCTTATGAATATCGATGACATTATTTGAGGATGAACAGATGACATTAAAAGTTATAAAAGCACCACCATTTTTGGTAAAGGCAAGATTGCTGCATACTCAACTCCAGGAATAGTTTATATTTAGACCAATCAGTGGACAACTGCCATATCATGCATCAGATATTTTGCCACATGTCTATGGGCGATGCTTAGTGTGATGTCTGAGGCTGAGACCTTCATTTAGGTGTATGTTTTTTCTCCATTGTGGTGGATTTTTTTTTTTTACTATTTTCTTTTATTTACCTATTTTCTTATTGTCATATAGGTGTGTGTGTGTGTGTGTGTGTGTGTGTGTGTGTGTGTGTGTGTGTGTGTGTGTGTGTGTGTGTGTGTGTGTGTGTGTGTGTGTGTGTGTTCAGGAGTCTTGAACTGCTCAGACTGAGAAAACATTTTTTCTCGCTTGAAAAATGGGTCTGCTGATCTACTCACAATGTGTGACTGTGACCAAAATTTGAATTATCAGCAGTGTCATCAGAACCAATCATTATGTTAAATTGGCATTATTGGCAGTTATCTTACACCATCAACTAAAATTTAAATTTGAATATTAATATTATTATTAGTGAACCTAAGAATCACTACAGAGGACATATCATCCTGTGGCAGCTAGCTTTCTAGTTGCAACTAGGTTGCTGCTGAAAGCAGTACTAGTGAGACCAGCAGGGTGATCCCACCCTGTGGTCTATGTGGCTCCTGATGCCCCAGTATAGTGATGGGGACACCTGTGAGCATCATCATTCAGATGAGAAGTTAAACTGAGGTCCTGACTTTGTGGTCACTAAAAATCTCAGACTGTCCTTCATAAAGAGTAGGGATGCATCCCCGGTATCCTGGCCAAATTTGTCCACTGGCCTCTGTCAATTATGGCCTCCTAACCACCCCCATTTCATAATTGGCTTTATCATTCTGTCTCCACTTTTTCCAGTTTTCCATCTTAAAAATACAACCAAGTTCTAAATTACTACATAAACAAATCTTTATGCACTCATGACCTCAAGGCTAGATGATTCCAGTGCATTACTAGGGGGTTTCTCTGCGGACTTACTCACTCACTTACTTTCCTTCGCTGCTTTATCAGGGGTCGCCACAGTGGAATGGCTCACACTGCAATTACTCTGGTACATGTTTTACTGCCAGATTCCCTTCCTGCTGCAACCCAGTTCTGACAGTACACTGTGTATGCCTCCTGAAATGTGCTAGGAAGGCTGTTCCAGAGTTTAAGTGCCAGATATGAAAAGGATCTTTTACCTACAGTCGATTGTGATATTCTAGGAATAATCAATTGTCCAGAATTAACTGAGCTTATTGGACAGGAGGGGCTGTAATACACCAGGAGCTCATTCAGTCATTCAGAGTTTTGTAGATAGTCAATAAAATGTCTTAATTTATACAATGTTTAATAGGGAGTCAACGCAATGTTGAAAAAACGGAGTAATATGATCATATTTCTTAGTTCTGCAGCTGTAATTTGAACCAGCTGAAGTTTGTTAATTAGGCATACAGGAAAACCATCCAGTAACGCAATACAAGTCTAACTGAGAGGTCATGAAAGCATGAATAAACATTTCATATTAGGCATTGATAGCATATGTCAAAGTTTGGCAACATCTTTAAGATGAAAAAAATTACAGGTTGTCATCAAAAATCACTCCCAAGATGTTAACTGAGGACGAGGACTGAACTGAAAATCCACCAAGGGTTAGACAGTATTCTAGGTTTTTCTTCTTCCAGTTTTGAAATTAAGTTTTGTTTTCTATTAATGCAAAACAAAATATAAAACAATATAGCCCTATGGTAAAACATGTTTGCCCCTAAACCTAATAACTGGTTGGGCCACTCTCAGCAGCAACAACTGCAATCAAGGGGTTTCTCTTCTTTGCAGACTAAATGTAATTCAGCAACATTGGAGAGTTTTTGAGCATGCACCTTCTTTTTAAGTCATACCACAACATCTCGATTGGATTCAGGTCAGGACTTTGACTAGACCATTCCAAAGTCTTCCGTTAGTTTTTTTTTCTTCACCCATTTAGTAGTGCTTGCTGGTGTTCTTTTGATCATTGTCTAGCTCTAGAACCCGAGTTTGCTTTAGTTAGATGTCACTAATAGATGGCGAGACATTATCCTGCAAAATATTTTGTTGCACAGCGAAATTCATGGTTCCATTTATCACAGCAAGTCTGTCAGTGAAGCAGCAAAACAACCTCAGACCAACACACTATCACCACCACCACCACCACCACCACCACATTTTACTGTTTGTATTATGTTCTTTTTCTGAAATTCAGTGTTAATTTTATGTCACACATAATAAGACACACACCTTCCAAAAAACGTTTGTCTCATCAGAGTACAGAGTAATTTCCCAAAAGTCTTGGAGATCATCATGATTTTTTTTTCTGGCAAAACTGAGAAAAGCCTTTATGTTTGCTCAGCAGTGGGTTTTGTCTTGGAACACTGCCATGCAAATGATACATGAACACTCACCTTAACTGAGGCAATTGAGGTCTGCAGATATGTGGATATTGTTTTGGGGTCTGCTGTGACCTCTTAGATGAGTTGTTGCTGTGCTCTTGGGGAATAATTTTGGTTGGCCGGCCACTCCACGGAAGGTTCTCCACCATTTCATGTCTTTGCCATTTGTAGCTAATGCTTTTTTCATACAGGGCTATGAAGTTTTGAAATCTGTTTTTTCTCAATGATAAAAACCTTCATTTAAAAAGTACATGATGTGTTTACTTACATGATGTGTTATCTTTGACTAATATTTAAATTGTTTTAATTATCTGAAACATTAAAGTGTGATGGAAAATAACAAGAAATCAGTGAACACTTTTCACACCACTGTATGTAGTAGTGCTTGTAAATGATGTATTTATGCAAGTTGTGTTTTATATGGTACTCAGAATCGTTAATCACATATCATAAATTTCTCTTGCCCCTCAAAATGCCTTTTCTTTACTTCTGGTCACATGAAATGCCTTTTGGGAGGGGCTGTCTACTCTGCCTTCATCCATTTGTCAATCTTTCTTGATTTTGTTTGCAACACCCATCTTCTAACAATCCTATCAATTCCCAAAGGATGAAATCATGCACCACCCTACATTTTTTTTTCTCATTTCAGGACCATTACAAGTGGATGTACATCATGATAGAGGAAAAAGGACAATCTTAACTTCTGTTTGATGGCGAACTTAAGTCTGAGTGTACCAGCTGTGTCAACCTGTAGCATCAGCACTGATCTTAATACTTACTAAGGCATTATTAAAATACTCCCTTGTGTTGTTAATACAACATGTATATACAACTTTAGTAGTGATTTTTAAACCTCACTGAACTGAGCTAAACTGAACTGAACTTAAACACTACAAACTGAACTACACTGTTCCAATTTACTATGACCTTTTATGTGAAGCTGCTTTGACAGTCTACATTGTAAAAGCGCTATACAAATAAAGGTGAATTTAATTGAATTGAACATGTACTATAGAAAGAACATGAAGGAAACAACACAAATTTCTAAACAACTCAAGTAAAAGAACCACAATTTAATTATAATCAAAAAAAGTAAATTTCAAGGTAAAGCTAGTTACTTTTCACCACTGCAATAATCACAACAAAAGCAGCCATGTTACAAAATGTTTTTCCACTCAGGCAACAGGATGAAGGATATTTGTTCTGTGGGGAAAGCAATGGCATTGCATGCCATCTAGCAACAGACATAAACTGAGAGAGACAATCAGGGCTATAATTTCTACTTAGGGGGACCCAAATGCAATGAACTATACAAGGGAGCCAGAATAACCAGAACTGTTGACATACTGTATAAATGTCTGTAAATGTAAGATTTGGCAGCAGTTGCTTGTTTTCTGAAACAGTGTATATACTCTGGACACAAAATTTAAGTGCACATACTGTATCTACACTACAAATATCATCACAGCAAAACTACAAATATCAGACTGATCATACAAGAGTCTGCAATCTCATCACAATCATTAGACATACTGAAACTTAACCAGATTAGTAAATTGACACCTCATATTTCCCTGGTTATACAATACAAAACCTGCTTTAGAGTGCATCCGGTGCTGTAGGTGAAATGATACTTTAAAATACAGACATGCACACACACACACACACACACACACACACACACACACACACACCATAGACATAATGATGTTTCTTGTGTACAAACCCTATCTACATTTTTACATTTTCATTTTCAAAAACATTTAATTCTGTAAAAGATGTTTTAAAAAGAATAAAGATGTTTCCCTCATGTATGAGATCAAAAAATGTCCCAACAAGGTCAAAATTTACTGGTATTGCTATACTAAGTCACAGTGTGGGTGTGTGTGCCTTGATATGGAGGCCAAATATAGCATCAAAATAACTTAAATAAAAAAATAAATTATTTTTAACGTAAATTTTAAGATGTAATGGAAAATGAATTATTAAGTTACAATTTTAAATGTCACAAATCTGTGTCTGTTGAATTCCATTCATCTTAGAGGGAGTTTTAACCAACGTATTCATTCAGACAAGCCAATCAAACCATGCCATGATACAAAATGCAACAACAGGTTAAAAAACAAACAAACAAACAAACAAAAAAAAAAAAATGCATTTACACTATACACGTCTTAAAAGTAGCTTTCTATGGAAAAGAAATACCCTTGGACCTTGGACTTTCTTACAGATGGCATCAGTGTTGTTTGTTATCAGTTATGGTATCTAATTGTCTATATTCTTCAACAAACTCACTACTTTATGAATATAATATAATATAATATAATATAATATAATATAATATAATATAATATAATAAAATGTCCCTATTAGAGTCTGTTCGTCTATAATCATATTAGCAGTTGTAATCAAAAGTGATGATAACTGTAAGAGACAGCTTGTTGCCATGTATGTGATAGCAAACTATTAGCCTACTTCTGAGGCTCCCAGACAGAGTGAATCTGTCCTTGGTGCTGAAGCTGCAAACCTGCTTACAACGACAAAACTCCCCCTGACAGCCATCTAAATTCTATTTTGTGCTCTACCGTACAAAATTCTATGTAGGCTAATATATATATAAACTATATAGCCTATAAAAGCTTTAATAATATGTAGCAAAATGAATTAAGATCACTTTCTGCTCATAATAAATGCTTTCTTCTCAACATGTGTTGACCTGTTATATTTGGTTTCCCACAATTTGCGTTAACAAAAACCATAAATGGCCACATAATTTCCAAATAAATGTGATATAAAGTGAAAAAACGAACAAGAAAATGCGGATAGCAGAAAAGTTGACCGTTTTATTTGTTACATGCGCATAACCCCAATTATTCAGTGCCATCATACACAACAGTTTTGTTAGTTCCACTTACCTGCGCTGAGACTTGTCGGTGTTGCGCGCGTTCTTTACTTCGTCGCAGATAAAGCACAAAAGACGCAAATGTTCGACAGACCTATGTCATCACAGAGCAGCTTCTAAAGTCATACGAACCCTTTAAAACCCTTCACACATGTTTACGGCGAGACGCGTCGCGCAATATTCCGAGCTCTGTGGAAGTCTAACATCTCTCCCTCTCTCTCTTTCTGCGCGTCACGGACTGACAACGACACAAGAGGCTATTTGTATGCGTACTGTGCCACTGCTCTTGTGTTATTGGCTTTAGATAGATGGTGTAGACTGTTGTTTGCTGTGTCATGATTTGTTTTGTTATGGATGATCATGATGCTTTTGGGGTAATGTGTTATGGATGTTATGGCTACGCAGAGCATTTGCGCCATATTATTCTGGTCCACTCACCGAATTGGTTTTCTGACTGACAAATTTAACAACAGATATTTTATTCAGTTCAGTTATTTTGATGGTGCACTTTAGAAACTGTTGACTACATGAAACTTTTACGTCAACTGTCTCGTAGAACATTAGTAAGACGTTAGGTCTAAGTTATGTCTAGTTGAAAATAAATTGACGCAAATATTTATAGCCCAGAATGTCCGTTGGAAAAGCACGAAAATGAGTCAATACGCTATAAACGCGGGGTCATTTCAATTCAAATCTGTGTAAGATATGGATAAAGCCAACAGTTAAGTTCTACATTTTATGAATTAATTTAATCCCGATATTGGGTTTGTCCATCTTTTATTAAAGACTGTTTTATTATTTATCAGTCAACAGAACCTTTAAAGGTAACCATAAAAACAGTTACATTTTGACATTAATATTTAGGGTCTGGTAAGTCTGAAATAAATCCAGTGTGAAAAGCGGCAAATCATTTAAATAATCTCACCATATGTCAACTAATAAAAAGGGCTTATCCGTGTAATTCCCTTTCAGTGTTGCTAGTTGTCTCCAGTTCAAACCACACTTTTTTCAATGTTAATGTTTGGATTTTTAGTATAATATTGAGTACTCTAGAGAGATGAGTTTCCTGCTTCACTATGAATAATTGGATTACTGGAAAGGCAAAGACCTAAACCCATAGGCTTTTAATCCACTGTAGTGTTCACAACAAATTATACAGTATTTTTTTCCGTAAGTCTGTCAGAGGAAAAAAAAAATCCTGTTGCACTAGACTAAATGTGCTGATAAGAGTACTGACAATGTCCTGAGCTGTAGGATAAAATATTCAGAATGACCATTTTATGCTGCTTTCCACTCTCCGAACATGAAATTTTTATCTGTACCCAGCTCTAATGCATGAGACAAGATAACAGATCACCAGTCAGTGGAAGCTTCATTTTCAGGAAGGGATACATGCGCAGACCAACTGTGATTTTTCCCTTCTTTATTTGCAATATCGTACATTAGGTATAAATGACAACAAGGACTGCATGGAAAAAGCATAGACTCTGTTAAGACAACAAAGGTTGGAAAACACACTGCTACAAATTACAACGTTTTTACTAGATTTACTGATTTATGTATAAGAACAGTGATGCTGCTTTGGGTTTAATTCAGGGACATGCTATTTGAGAGACAGAAAGAGAGCAAAATAAGGCATTCTGTTGATTCTGTCCTCAAAATGAAGAATGAAAAACATGGAAATAAAACAAGTGAAAAGCCTAAACACGCAAAAGAGGAAAGATAGCATGATGATGTACAAAATCTACACAAGGTACATCACAAATAATGACAAAAAAGAATGGATATAAAGAGTAAAGACATTCTGGTCTTTCTCTTAGACAATCACAAAAGTACAGAAACACATATAAATAAATCACTGTTTATTGGGGAACATAATTTGACTTTTCTTGTAATTTGGGTGTCAAAAACAATTAAGAATGAATTATTAATAGATGACAGAGGGAGCAGACTCCATAAAATGAAAATTCTGTCATAAACTATTAACCTACAGTACATGACTTTATGTCATCAGTGGAACAAAAAAAGAAGAAATTCTGAGGAGTGTCTGGAAGTCAGTCATTTCCAAGCATCTTCAAAATGTCTTCTTTCATGCTTCACAGAAGAACAGATTAAAACCACATGATCACAAAATCAAATATTTGGGGTGAGCTATCAATTCAATGAACGCTAAACACATGAAGCAAAGAAACAAGCAATACATTATCAGTTGAATCATTATTTTGTTCATGTAATCAATCGTTCATTCAGCAGCATGGGAATAGCGAAAGGAGTGGATAAGGCATGTGGATCATTTTACAGTAAAGGAAACTCAAAGCATGCCACATTAAACTCTTTCTTTTTTTTTGAATAGCTATGCAATGTTCTTTACAACAGCTAAGGTAGTGCACATGATTGATTGGCAAATACACACAGCATGAGATGCTTTACTGCAGTCTCAGGAGCAGTATCAGCATTCAGAGTAAACAGTACAGCTACATGAGACTAGTGCACAAAATACTGGATTGAATACTGGCAATCGTCATTGTGGCTACACAGTGCAACACCGTTCCTGCTGGGTTCAGCACGGCACTGATGTAAAGCAGGTTTTAGGAGACACCCAACAAAAGAAAGAAAAATAGATGGGATTTTGCATAAGAGTTCAACAAAGATAGTTTACTGTAGCACTACAGGGTTCCTACTGCAGTTAATGCATCTTTAAAATGCTAAAACTCACAACAATCACAGAAATGAAAAAAGATCTAAATGAGGATGGTGCCAAATTCTCAAAGTAACTAAAGTTTTGTGGAAAAAAAAAGACTAAAGACATTAAACTGGCACATACATTAGATCTGATAGCATGTTATTAAAAATTTAACCTGAAATCACCAAATGTATGAATTTGATCTAATTTTAAAATGTACTAAATCATTTACTTGTTAAGTCTAAGATCAGTAAAAGATGGGAAGGACGTTTCAACTCTATCACAAACTGCAATATAAAGATTAAAATGAAACTCAGTGTAAGACTACTGAGTATTTCATATATTTAAATATATCTGCCTAGTTCATATTCCATGCTGTATTAATCTTATAATCTCAATTTCCGTTACAAAACATTCTTCATAAATACACACAATTCTTTTCAAGCAGATCCTTTTTTTTGTACCCAAACATGCAAGCACAGGCAGGTTGTCAGCCCACATTAGAACAGCAGCCAATCAGCTCACACTTCAAAATCATGGAATACAATCTGGTCACACAGAACAGCCAATAGCAAAGGTGTTTTGACAAAGGTAAAACACAAAAAATAAGAACTGAATGGGCGAAAGCACATTTGTAAATGATTTCATTATGCAAACTACAAGATCATTTCCATGGCAATGCGTACAGTACACACAATTGATGACAAGAATTACACAAATATCTACCTGAATATGTTAGCTGACTGCGTAATGATGAGCTTACCACAAAAATTACACATTTAAAAGGAACAATGATCATAAAAGTGGACTATAAAGGTTACCAAAAACATGTAAACTGGATAATAATTGTACTTCAGTTTTATGTTAATGCAAATCCACCTTCATTCTGATCCCTCAGTTGTAAATTTGCCACAATGACACAGACATATCACCTTTGTAATGCAACTTTAAAGGACATTTAGTTGGTAGTAAACTGTTTAGCCTCTATTAAGTATTACCAAAATGTTTAAGCAGCAAGAGGTTGAAATGTGACGTGGTGATGTTATATTTTTACAATCAGTTATGTTTAATCCAAACATAATGATGTAATGGTTATTCTGCAGGTACGACGGAAATGAAAATGTACTATTTTATTTTCACCTCTATGCTGATTAAGAATTGGTTAAGAACAGCTTAATTATGTCTTGGTATAAATACAAACTCTTCCATCTCTCAGCTTTTTTCAGTACCACTCATTACTAAAGCAAAACACATACAAAGTGAGCTCTCATGTTCCCAGGTTGTTGTCCAGACAATATTTTTTAAAACACTTGTGAATTAAAGGGATACTGAGGTAATACCTTTATATTATTGTCATTTTTTAAGTGTAACTTTGTTTACGATAAAAGAAAACTATTTTATATGCACCAACATATACTATTTGAAAATAACCTAATTTCAAAATTCATAAACTTTCTTTAACATATCACTCATCCATAGCTTTGTATGCTTGTGGATTGTGGCAATTCTTGGCACAGATTATTATTATTATTATATATATATTTTTTTTACAATAGAACAAACAAACTACAAATTGTTAAACTGGTGTGCCAAGTTGTCATGTCATACCTGAAATATGTGCAAATATTAGACTGAGAGATGTTCAGTATTTTATTTTAAAACAGTATTATTATTTCAAAACATTTAACGACATATCCAATGAGAAACACTGGACTCCAAAAAAGTGTGCTAAAACTGACACCAGTTATACTTCTGTAAATAGTTCAATTGGTTTAGTGCTAAGGGGAAGACAGAAACCCCACCGGCTTTGGCGATAAGAAATCCTGAATGGGAAGACTGTCTTAGGAAGCGCACAACTCTGTGTCTGATATGGGATTTATGGTGAAATCATGCGTCAGCCACAAGTGGTTTGAAATAAGATGGCCTCCTATAGTCTTTAAAAAAAAACAGCCTGCACAAAATCACACAGCCAGTTCATCAAGTAAACAGCCCTTACTAACTAGAGGTTAAGTGTAAGTCTGATTAAAAAAAAGAATCTCTCAATCTCTTTTCAATCACCGAGGTAAACTCTTCGACTGGCCTACACTGAAATAATGTCATAAAATGGGACAAAAAATGATTTTAACCAAAAATAAAACAAAACATGGTTTGAGATAATTGTGGTTTTGGTTTAAAGTTTTTTTTGGACACAAAAGGGTAAAGGTATGGGTAGAGTTTTAGGGTAGTAGGTAGATTCACATTCATTCCCTCTTTCTTTCCCCTTTTTTTATTCAGTGTTGACAAGGGAGGGATGGACAAATTGAGGGTTGACGAAGGTAAATCCATCGAAATCAGCCTGGTCGATGTTGGCAATAACCAGCTCATCAGGAGGGGTTAGTTGTGGCTGCGTGCGAGTGAAGAACTTGTCAAAGTTTTCTGCCCCCTTTCCACACTATAAAACAAAAAAGAAGAGACAGGAAAATGAAATATTATTGTTTGGCAAATCTTATTCTAATATACAACAAGAATCCAAACAGAAAATGTATATAATTAAGCACAAATCACATAGGTAAAAGCTCGCAATATAGATATTGCACAATAGATCCTTTTCACATTTCCGTGTTTCTCAGTAGCGGAATTTGTCATAGTTGGAAAAACTGAGAGCACAGTGAATAGGAGAGAACAACAACTATTTTTTTTATTTATTTATTTATTTTTACAATCTTATTTGTTCAACTACTAAAAGAAAAACTCCACAATGATTTTATAAAGACTTTCAGAAAAAGGAAAAAAATAGTGTGAGACTGATGACGGCAGCCAGAGGAGAGAATAACATCAAATTTACTGTCCTGGCCCATAGACGGCATTAAAAATGCCTTGCACAAGCGGTAATTCGTTTTTTGTAAGTTGAAGCAAAGATGATATAATGCATACATAAATACATATTAATGTTCATACCTTTAAAAAAAATCTAAATATTACAAATTTTCAAGAATTTAAGATGCTGATGACTGTTAAATGCATCATAACAGGCTTGTGAAAAGGGTCCATAGACTAACTGCTTTGTCTATGGTTAGAAACAAGAAACTTTTAAGTGTTTAGTTTGTAGGAAATATGCAATGTTATATTTATACTTCTGTTCCCAATTGCTTCATGTCCAATGCACAGATTAACACTCCTCAGATTTCAGATTATATGCCCTACTTCCTCTTCATCTGGATGATGCATTGGCTCAACTGGTTTGGAGGGCACAGCTGTGGAAGCCAAACATAGACAGTACCTTTGCCCATAATTAGTTAAACTAAGTGTGAATGTAATATGAAATTGCAATAATTTGTTAGATTCTTTAGAATCAATGGGCAGCTTTCATTCCTTTTTTTCTATGATAGTATCGCAAATTTGACTCTGTAAATACTTGACACATAACCTAGTTAGTTAGTTATTACATTAATACCTGACACTTAATTCATTATTTAGTTCATTCCTTCCATACGATGTATAGCGGGGAAAATAAGTACTGAACACATAATGTTTTCCTGGGAATAATATTTCAAAAGGAGCGGTTGACATGGAATTGAACCAGATTTTGGTAAAAACCCGAACAATACAAACATAAAAAAAAAATCTGAAAAATGAGTTATGTGTAATAACAATGAAATAACACAAAGAGAAATGTACTCAAATATATTTACTACTTTATTTAAAAGGCTTTTTTGGTGATTAAAGATGCCTCTCATATGGAGAATAAAGTCGCATGAATTGCTCAGGTGTGAGTTTTTCACAGACTTCAACAGAAAAATCCAGATGGTTCTGTAGGTCTCGTCTACCAAATCTAATTTTTAAATTGTATTCTATATTGGATTCATTTCAGGTGATTGGCTGGGCCATTCTACAGCTTGATTTTCTTTCTCTGAAACCATTTGCGAGTTTCCTTGGCTGTGTTTTGGATCATTGTTATGCTGAAATGTCCCCCTTGGTTTCATCTTCATCATCCTGCTAATGTAGATGATGGACTGAAGCAACTAACAATAATTTACAGTGACGAAGGGCAGAGTGTTGCTGAATAACTACTGAAAGATTTCAGCTGCTGTTTTGGCTTTTACTGCCTTTTTACACCTCCATTTCTTCATATGCTCAATACATTTTAATGTGTCAGTTCATTTTATTATGCAAAACTTAAACTAATTAGATTTGTTTTCTATGGGTATTTGGATTTCTTTGGATGTTACCAACATCTGAGGAAAATTTCTAAATCAACGCTACCTTTGTTCAATACTTTGTCACCATGGAATTATAAGGTTCTATCTGCGTTCTGAATGATTTTGAGATATTAAGCTTGAAAGTTTTTGCATTCTATATAGCAACAGTGTGTGTGTAACATTTGTTTTTTAAATAAAAAGTCTTAAAATGTAAACAACTTATAAAAAAACATCCCATAATGTAGATAAGTTGTCATTTAATAAGAATATGTCAATAACTCACTTTTGACAGAAATGTCAGATAGAACCTTATAATTCTAAGGTGATGACTTTTTTTCCCCCGCTGTACCTGTATGTATTCAATACTAAATGGGTCAGTTCACCAAAAAATAAAACAGTCAATAATTAATCATCCTCATGTCGTTCCAACCACATGAGACCTTCATTCATCTTTGGAAAACAAATTAAGAAATTTTAGATAATATCTGAGGACTCCCTGTTCCCCCATACTGTAGATAGCAACTGTTCCAACACGTTCAACATCTTGAAAAATACTCAAAACAGTCCATGTGTCTTTAGTGGTTCAATCCGATTATTATCAATCTACCAAGATAATATTATCATATTATCAATGAGAATGCTTTTATGAGTGCATAAATGAAAAATAATGCCTTTATTCAACATTTCTCTTTCACAGTGTCAGTATAGGGAGCAGATTCATGAAAGCTCTTTATGCTCTTTTACCCTTGGTCACGCTACTGCTGACATATACCTCAGATACTCTGGTGCTTAATTTCAAACAGAAGTCGTGTGCAGCCATCTGTGGTATAGGTTAGTGCACAGTGCTCATGAATGTGCACTCTATACTGACACTGAGAAGAAGAAACTGTTGAATAAGGTCAATATTTTTGTTTATATGTGCACACTTTCATAATATTCAGATTGAACCACTGAAACCACATGGACTGCTTTGAGGATGTTATTTGGTACCTTTATAACTTTGAAAGAGTCGAGACTATTGCCGTCTATGGAGGATTAAGGAGCTCTTGAATTTCATCCAAAATATCTTCATTTGTGGAACTAAAAATGAACAAATTTCTCAGGGGTTTGGAATGACATTAGAGTGAATAGTTCTTGATAGAATCTCTCGTTAATGATACATTCATTTGTGGGCTATGAGATGTTTCAGATGCTTTACATTAGCACTTTTAATTGTTCTAACAGTCATTATTTTCTCGGGTGACATGCTTAATTGTTTAAATAAAGGCTGTCAATTAAACTAAAGAAAGCATCTAAACAACTATGTAAGCAATAAAGTATGAGAGGCCGTGCTGTATTGTGATTTAGTCATGACTGAAGGGCATTTTTAAAAAGTGAATAAGACAACATTATTTCAGCAGCAGTCACTCACACACAGATAATAAACAGATAATGTTTGAAATAAGGGCT
This sequence comes from Danio aesculapii, assembly GCF_903798145.1. NCBI lineage: Eukaryota > Metazoa > Chordata > Actinopteri > Cypriniformes > Danionidae > Danio > Danio aesculapii. The sequence continues at coordinate 20,241,798 of NC_079440.1, read as the reverse complement.
GCACAATACATCATTACAGCATCGATATTGCAATGTGTTCTTTCGCAACAGTCACATTGCAGAATATGTAATGTTGAGTTTGTATTATAATTTACCATTTGCATGTGTTTCGGGTGATTTTAAAGCATTTAACGATTGAAAATCATGATTGATTTTCTTGAATTATTTTCATGATGATTTTTTATTTAAATTTCATTTCACTCAGAAAACGATAAAACACTGTTTATTTCAAATATATCTTTTTCTTTATTGTATTCAACTATGCTTGTAGATTAGATTTATTATATTTTATGCACGATTCACTCACATGCAACTCAATCTGACATGATTAATTCGGTAACACTTTACTGCTTAATATCTGTTGATACTGCTCCTTCAACAGACATTTAACTGAAGAAACTTTGCAAGTACATGTCAACTTACACTAACCCTAAGCCCAACCCTAACAGTCTACTTACTGTATAATCGAATGAGAATTAGTTGGCATGTAGATGCGATGTAACTTAAATTCAACAAACGAACCATCAAAATAAAGTATTACAATAAATTATTTTCAACTATAAATATTAAGTAATTTGATGAAATTATACAAAATATTGCAATAGGTTTCGCAGATAATTCTTTTTTGCAATGTTCCAATATTTTTCCAACATTGTGCCACCCTATTTGAAATATATAACATGTCGAAGAGTTCCTACACTACACTGATTGTTGCTTAAGTGTTGCGCAGTGATACACAGAAGCACTGGCTTTATCTTGAACAAAGCTACTGACTAATCATCATCATGAAATGAAATTAACTATTTTATTAAGAAAACGTTTTTTATTAATTACATTAAGTAATTGCTTTATTAATTAGAAAATAACTGAGTGTTCACCCCAAAACTACAATTTTGCCATACAGTTGAAGTCAGAGTTATTAGCCTCTCTTTTTTTTTTTTTTTTTTTTTTTTTAAATATTTCCCAAATGATGTTTAACAGAGCAAGGACATTTTCACAGTAAGTCTGATAATAATTTTTCCTCTGGAGAAAGTCTTATTTGTTTTATTTCGGCTAGAATAAAAGCAGTTTTTCATTTTTTAAAATCCATTTTATAGTCATTATTATTTGCCCCTTTAAGCTATTACTGTCTACAGAAAAAAAACATCATTATACCATAACTTGCCTAATTACCCTAACCTGCCTAGTTAAACTAATTAACCTAGTTTAGCCTTTAAATGTCACTTTAAGCTGTATAGAAGCGTCTTGAAAAATATCTAGTAAAATATTATTTACTGTGATCATGGCAAAGATAAAGAAATCAGTTATTAGAAATTAGTTATTAAACTATTATGTTTAGAAATCACATTTGGTAAACAGAAATTTAAATGCATGTGTGTGATTTGAGAAACAATGTGATTTATTTGTAGCAACATACGATTTTGCATTAGCCTCATGTTTTATACGATTTAAAGCCAAACATGAATATGTTCATCATAAAATGTTATGGTATTTGTTTTGTTTTTGAAGATTAATCAAAGTCTAATGGATGTTGAGCTACACGAGAGTGACACATTTTTTATTAATGGTGGAAATATATCTTCATCAACAAATGTTCCAAATATTGGAGAAAACAGCACGTGACACAATAGCCATCTGATGAATGTGTACATTTAGTCCAGCAAAATTATTATGATTTAAAAAGTTGATATATGTGACTATTAACAATTTATTATACTGCTTACTTGGCATTTCATATAAATAATATCTTTATCCAAATTGCACACCTGTTTTGCCTACATGTACACACACATGAACAGTTCCACGAAGGACAGAAGGATAAGGATATGGAGTTTCCTTTTGTGAAGCTGCCAGATTCTATATGACGTACAGCTCAAGATGCGCCTTAAAATAGAAGTCCCCCCTCCCCCCTCTCATTGTATGATATCTGAAAGGAGAGATGAATGGTGACTCCAGCACTGGTCACATGTAAATTACTGTGTCATGCTCTCTTAAGAAGCAGAATTTCCCCTCCCATCTCAATGATAGGAAACTGAGGGAGATCTCACCGACATCAACAAATATATACGATGAAAATAGATCATTTATTTAAACCTACAACTGTCATAATCACACGTTAACAAAGAGTACAGTTTTTCAACACAGAGATCCATGTAGGGCACTGCCAATGTCAGTAGTGGAACTAATGATCGGCTAAATGTTTTAAATGGTAGCTGTACTGAATTAAGCCTGTTTAACCCCCACCATTAGTGTGTAAGGGACACACAGGGTCTGTATCTGGCCTACTTTTGGCCATGAGAGGAGGCTGCAGTTCAGCTTCAGGATGTCCTGGGGGGATATCAAGGCAAATTTTTGAAAACAAACAAACAAACAAACAAACAAACAAACAAACAAACAACCACAAAATATTAAAAGTGACAGGTGATGTTCATAACACATTCACTTAAAAACAGAGGAACAAAAACTAGAACATTGCAACACAACACAAGCACACACATAAACACTCAAGATGTTCTAACCCCTCACATATTTTCAGTTTTGTCCCCAGTGATGTGACAGAATGCTCTATTCGATGATGTATGTGTTTGATAGCATGTGTGCTTGTGAAGGGGAAACAACTACAGGATGACCCACTTTAGAAGTCATATATATGTATGCAGACTGCTTTCGCAGCTTATCCATCCATCTCTCTCCCTCTCTTTCTTTCTCTCATACAACACACACATCCATAACAAGGACAATCTAAGCTATTTAATATGACAAATGGCTCTATCTCAGTCCTTTTAATATCTTGGCAAAATATTATCACTTCCTCCACAGGCGTTGCCTCAGAAAAGCTATTCCAATTCATAACACGTTTCACCAAATAACAGTGGAAAAAGAATTACCGAATTATCAGAGCAAATATCAGGAGGCATAGAATACCAATGAGCATTCATCAGGACAGGCATATGATTATGATTAATGCGTGTCAGGATGATTTCCAGTGCAACTCTGATCTTTCCACAAGTCCCTCCACAACATCCCAGATGATTGCGGTTTTAAATTTTATTATTAAATTCAATTATTTTAAGTAATGTTAATTCAATGTTTTATATTTTTAGGAATTTAAAAGATTTAGTTATTTAGAGCAGGGGTCTTCTAATTCTGGTCCTGAGGCACCTAAAGCAGCAAATTAGGCTTTTCAAGATCATTTGCTATAATAGAGTTGAAGTCTAAAATTGAGACTTGAATTATTACCCCCCTGTTTATTTTTTTCCCCAATTTCTGTTTTTTTCCCAATTTTCTTCAGAAGAAAAAATATTATCAGACATACTGTGAAAATTTCCTTGCTCCGTTAAACATCATTTGGGAAGTATTAAAAAAAAAATAAAAAAATTCAAAGACTTCAACTGTACATGCAGGTGTGCTGAAGCAGGTTGGAAATAAACTTTGCAGGACCGCAGGAAGAAGGTTGAAATCCCTTATTTTGGGAATTATTTCAGTGTTGTGATTTACCCTGATGATTTTATGCCTTTGCAAAGTCCCATTTTAAAAAAATGTTGCAATGGCCAAAGGAAAGGTAATGGATTTAAGGCAAACAAAACCACCTGTGCTACTTGTTTATTTATTTTTTAGCTTATCTTTGCAATTTACTGTCACAAACACCATGTTCTGAAGTACAGTACACATTGTTGGACTGTTTACTGACATTTATGACCCTGGATTCAAGTATCTTTTCATCATGGGTCTTATCATGTCTTAAGTTTCATGTGTTTATTTTTAGTACTAGCCAAAAATACATCACATGTATTGACTTTTCCTTTGTCTAAAATCAATAGAATGATAAAGATCCATGAAGATACTTTGTTATTTTCTACCATACAAATGCAAAAAAACTATTTTTTGATTAGTAAGGTGTATTGCTAAGAACTTAATTTTAACTACTTTAAAAGTGAATTTCTTAATTTTTTTTTTTTTTTTTGCACTCAGATTCTCTTAGATTTTCAATAGTTGTACTGTATCTCAGTCAAATACTGCCCTGGCAAAACATATACCAACGGGTAGCCTTTTAATTCAGCTTTCAGAGGAAGAATAAGTCAGAATTTTCAAAAATTTACACTTATGACTGGTTTTGTGGTCCAGGGTCACATTTGTTATTTCTAGTCATTTACCCATAGCGGCAAAGAAAGCAGAAGTCCAAAATAGGTTTACAGAAAAGATTTGACTTCCACATTACAAAATATGATGAATAATGAACACTAAGCTGCTGTGTTCTGAGCAGTGCACTGAGCAGACACAAAAAGTGTAGTATTTTAACAGGTACAACCTTGTGACTACATTTGAATTAAAGGATTTCCAGTTGACAAGCAGTAAATGAATAAAATGATACTGACAAAAACATACTAACCATAACAATAGGCAAAACATTTGAAACATATAGAAAAATATAGAAATCTATGGTATAATCAGGGCTTGACATTAACTTTTTTGATCACCAGCAACTGTGGCTAGTAGTCCCCTTCGGATGGGGAACTCCAATGCTATGTGGAAACTTCCACTATGGGGATTTCGTCAGAAACCAATCATCTGAAAGAGTATAAAAACGGGCCAATGAAATGCCATTGAGTTGGCAGCATCAGCGTGCACAGCTGGCGTCAATGACAATCAGTCATGCTATAAAGACGCAGCCAGTGCCATGCTCGACATCCTTTCGCTTTCAGAGCTTTTCACGAAGCTTCTGAGAGAGTCTTTGAGGGTATCTCCAACCTGTGTCTACAGAGAGAGATCGAGAAGCAGCTTCTCCCGATCCAGAGCGCGTACACGCAGTGGCAGATGGTCGAGTTGGGTATTTCTCCCTTGCCTGGCGTCCTTTGGGTCCGGTCCTCCAAGAGCGGTTTGTATATAGGAAAAAAGCTTTCCTAAAAGAGCAACACGGTCGTGCAGCGCGTCTTTTTCAAGACGTCACTCCGACCGTGCGTTTCTGGATGCGGTGGTTTCCTATCCTCGGATGATGGGCACGAGCACAGCGTTTCATGTCTGGGGGTCCAGCATGTTAATGCGTTGCTCGCGGGCAGTGCATACCATCACTGATGTCATGTCTGTTGCGCAGTTAAGATCGCGGCTCACTCTTGCAAAAGAGCCACCCACCCCAGTTGTCCCCCGCACTGCGGTTGGCACTCGGGCAGATCTGAGGGTTTCAGTGGGAGTAAATCCGCCGCCCCCGGGCCGCAGACCTCTCGCTCCTCCACGCGCTCCACCCAAGCTTCAGGTGAAGAGAAGCGCTCCGTCCTTGGATGGTCGCTCTCACCTGATGACACCGGGGTCAGATGTCCATCGCTGCATCGGAGGATGGGCTGTCATTGTCTGATGAGGATGCGAGCCCGCTCCCGGGGTGGAGAGCACGGCGTTGGCATCTAAAAAGCAGACATGATGGCTGTGCTTTCTCGGGCTGCTTCGGCCGTGGGTCTGGTGATGGTTTATCCCCCAATCCCGCGGCCGGACCGACTAGATGGGTGTGATGTGGAGGATATAAGGAGGCAAGACCTTCAAAGCCTCCCGTCCCCTTCTTCCCGGAAGTGCACGGTAAACTCACGCAGTCCTAAGGGCACTTTTTTCTGCCCGATCTGCGTGCGCTTCCATCCTCACCATCCTTGGAGGTTGGGCTGTCAAGGTCTGACGAGGATTCGAACCCGCTCGCTCCCTCCGGGACTATGAGTGCGGTGTCGAATCCAGAAGCAGACTTTGCGGCTGTGCTTCCCCATGTGTTTCTGTGTTTCCCTGTGCTTTGGAGATGGTTTATCCCCCAGCCCCGCGGCCGGACCGATTAGAGGGGTGTGATGTGAGGGATGAAGGCGAGACTTTCTAAGCCTCCCCATCCCCTTCTTCCTGGATGGGCACAGTAGGCTCACGCAGTGTGCTGCGTGCGCCTTCCCCCTCACCATGCACGCTATGGCCACCTACCAGTGCTACCAAGCGCAGGCGCTGGCCCGGCTGCGCGAGGATGGTTCCGACCCAGGACTGAGCATGCGCTCCGCACCGCAACCGACTATGCTCTTACAAAAAAAAAAAAAAGTCGGCTGTGTGTGCCCTGGGAAGGACGATGATCACATCCGTGATCTAGGAATGCCACCTCAGGCTAAACCTGGCGATGTGCGTGATGTTGACAAAGTTCGCTTTCTTAACTCACCCATATCCCAGGCTGGCCTGTTCGGCGACATTGGCGGTGAATTCGCCCAGGAATTCACGCCGGTGATAGAGCAGTCGGAGGCGATGGGCGAGGTCTCTATCGGCGGGATTGTATGACCGCTCCCCCCGCCGAGCCATCCACATCCACTGCTTTTTCGCCGAGGACGCCCGCCTGCAGCTTTGCTTTGCCGCCCCCGCCTGCGCCTCCGGCCACGCGGCTGCGCCGAGCATCGCGCAGGCAACCAGCGTCCCCCGCCCAGGGCGCCGCTAAGTTCAGTAAAACGGACCGCGAAGCGTCCCTGAGGCGGGCCATCTGGGGAGGAGGGAATTTGCTCTTTCCCCGCTGGAGGGCAGGGCACGTTATTTAAAGGTGTAAAAAAAAAAAAAAAAAAGCAAAACGAAATTAAATCCTCAGTGAAAGAGCATTTTTCCCCTCCTCCGGATGTGACAGCCCGAACACTGCCAGTCTGGGACGCTATGCCTTCCAGCTCGCAGGATCGGTGCATTTCGCCAATGGCTCACGGAGCGCGAGAGAACGGTCTCCTTTCTCTCCACTCCCAGCCCCTCTTCTGGAGTTTGAGTGCGAGACGAGAACATCTCCTCTCCTGTGGGACCCCAGCGCTCCCCGGATGAGCCCACTCACTCCACGCTGCTCCGCCGCTGGAACGTCAACGATCGTGCGGGTGGGACCATTTGCGGGGGCTCTGCCTGCCTGGTTAGCGCGGGCCAGCCCATCGCAATGGCTCATCCATACGACCAGCCTCGGCTATGCGATTCAGTTCGCGAAACGGCCTCCCAGGTTCACGGGCGACCAGGGTCAGTCCTGTGTCCGCCCCTGTCTTGCGAGAGGAGATTGCTCCAGCCGAGATGGAGCGCGGGTTTTACAGCCTGTACTTCATCGTGCCCAAAAAGAGCGGTGGGCTATGGCCAATCCTATATCTGCACGTTTTGAACCGCTGCCTTCACAGGCTGCGCTTCGGAATGCTTACGCAGATGCGCATCACGCAATGCGTTCGTCCTCAGGATTGGTCTGCAGCAATAGATCTGAAGGACGCGTATTTTCATATCTCCACACTTCCACGCCACCGGCAGTTTCTGCGGTTTGCGTTTGAAGGTTGAGCATGGCAATACAAGGTCCTCCCCTTCGGGCTCTCTCTGTTTCCGCGAGTTTTCACCAAGCTCGCGGAGGGTGCCCTCGCGCCCCTTCGGCTCGCCGGCATCCGCACGCTCAATTATCTCGATGACTGGCTGATTTTTAGCCCACTTTCGGGAGCAATTGATTATGCACAGAGACAAGGTACTCCGGCACCTCCGCCCGTTGGGGTTTCAGGCCAACTGAGAAAAGCGCAAGCTCGCCCCCGTGCAGAGCATCTCCTTTCTCGGGTTGGAGCTGGACTCGATCACTATGGAGGCGCGCCTTTCACGAGAGCGCGCCGAGGTAATCCTGAACTGTCTGAGAGAGTTCGACAGGAAAAAAGTGGTCCCCCTGAAATTATTTCAGAGGCTCCTGGGGCATATGGCATCCGCAGCCGCAGCCACGCCGCTCGGATTGCTCCATATGAGACCACTACAGCATTGGCTTCACGATCGGGTCCCCAGACACGCATGGCACCCGGGCACACACCGAGTGACTGTCACTGCGCTGTGTCGCCGCACCCTCACCCCCTGGAAAGGACCCCTCCTTCCTACGGGCCAGTGTGCCCCTAGGTCAGGCGTCCAGGCAGGCTGTCGTTTCGGCAGATGCCTCAAGTATGGGGTGGGGGGCCGAGTGTAGCGGGCATGCTGCTGCGGACCTGTGGAGGGGAACCCAGCTGCATTGGCATATCAACTGCCTCGAGCTGTTGGCAGTGTTTCTGGCTCTGCGCCGCTTTTTACCGGTGCTGAGGGGGCAACACGTGCTGGTCAGGACGGACAGCACGGCCGCGGTAGCGTATTCCATCCGGATGGGGGGTATACGCTCCCGCTGCATGTCTCAGCTCGCTCGCCGTCTGCTCCTCTGGAGTCATACGCGGCTGAAGTCGCTGCTTGCTATTCACACCCCGGATGGGCTCAACCGTGCGGCCAACCGGCTCTCACGGCAGCTCCTTCCCCGGGAGAATGGCGACTCCACCCCGAGTCTCGGGGCATGCGTAAGTATGCACTTCCCCCAGTGAGCCTACTCGCGAAGTTTCTGTGCAAGGTCAGGGAGGACGAGGGGCAGGTCTTGCTAGTTGCGCCCCTGGCCCAACCGGACCTGGATATCAGAACTCTCCCTCCTCGCGACGCCCCCCCTGGCGAGTCCCTTTGAGAGAGGACCTACTCTCTCAGGGACAGGGCACCATCTGGCACCCTCGCTTAGTTCTGTGGAACCTCCATGTGGGGTCCATAAGACGCGACGAGGAAGACTTAGGTAACCTACCGTTGGCGGTGGTTAATACCATCACTCAGGCTAGTGCACCCTCTACGAGGCATGCCTACGCCCTGGAGTGGAGTCTATTCACTGAGTGGTGCGCTTCTCGCCGAGAAGACCCCCGATCTTGCCAGATCAGTGTTGTGCTTTCTTTCCTTCAGGACAGGTGAAGCGAAGGCTGTCGCGCTCCACACTGAGGGTTTACGTGGCCACCATCTCCACTCATCATGATGCGTGGATGGCGGCACCATGGGGAGGCATAACCTCATCATCCAGTTCCTCAGAGGTGCGAGGCGGATGTTTCCTCCCCGCCCCCCTCTCATGCCCTCTTGAGATCTCGCGGTAGTGCTACGAGCCTACGTGGGAATCCCTTCGAACCACTCGACTCAGTATCCTTGAGATTTCTGTCCTTGAAGACAGCTCTGCTGGTCGCATTGGCATCGGTTAAGAGGGTTGGGTACCTGGAGGCATTTTCGGTCAGTGACTCGTGCCTAGAATTCGGGCCGGCCTACTCTCACGTTGTCCTGAGACCCCGGCCCGGCTATGTGCCCAAGGTTCCTACCACGCCGTTTAAGGATCAGGTAGTGAGCCTGCAAGCGCTGCCCGCGGAGGAGGCAGACCCAGCCCTTTCATTGTTGTGTCCTGTTCGCGCTTTGCGAATATATGTGGACCACACTCAGAGCCTTAGATCCTCTGACCAGCTCTTTGTCCGTTACAGTGGTCGGCAGATGGGAAGTGCCGTATCGAAATGGAGGTTGGCCCACTGGATAGTGGATGCCATCTCCCTCGCTTTTGAGCCAGGGTGAGCTGTGTCCCCCGGGGGTGAGAGCGCACTCCACAAGGAGCATCGCATCCTCCTGGGCGTTAGCACATGGCGCCTCTCTGACAGACATTGTAGAGCTACGGGTTGGGTGACACCCATTACATTTGCTAGGTTACAATCTGCGAGTGGAGCCGGTTTCCTCAAGGGTATTAGGTAACCCTTGGTGATTGAGGAAACGATTCGGTTGAGGTGTCGAAACACGCTTGCTGCGCCACTCTCCCTAACCCGGAGATACATGTGCTTTTTCAGCTTTGTCAGTTTAGTTCCCCATTTCTTTGGCGAACCCTGCAGAGTTCCTCCGAGGCCCCCAGCACCTGACTCAGCGGAGGAGTCAGGTGTTGGCCCGTTACGTTGTCGGCATGCCCGCTGGTCAGCCCGCGTTCTGGGTATAGGTGCCTGTTATGCGTGATCCCCGCTGGTGATCCCATACGTTCACTCAGCCACGGTATAGTCCCCCCTTCTAGGGCAGGCTCGTGTCTTCCCTCCCCGCTAACCATCCTTATGCAAGGACTCCCCATCTCTGGGCTAGTCCATAGGTTGTCACCAGGTCTCCCCTCTGGGTAACAGGTGAGCTCCGCAGCGTCCTCCCTATCGGGACTGAACGCTTTCCCAACGTACTGTCATATCAAAACCTATTTTACTGGGTTATGGCGACTCCCCGAAAATATAACTGTTTCTGAACAGGTAAGTGAGGGCCAGGGGACACGTTGGAAGACTGTGTCTCGGGGCGTTGTAGGTGTGCTCGCTCTACTGCGTGGCACACCCTTCGCCAGGGACGCAGTAAGGTTCTTTCGTTGTGGCGTTTTCCATAGATTTCCCCATAGTGGAAGTTTCCACATAGCATTGGAGTTCCCCATCCGAAGGGGAACGCTACGGTTACTAAAGTAACCCTTCGTTCCCCGAGGGGGGGAACGGAAATGCTATGTTCCTTCGCCACAACGATTGTCCCTTAGCTGTTGAGCGTGAAAGTCTCTTCAGCTAGAAAAGGATGTCGAGCATGGCACTGGCTGCATCTTTATAGCATGACTGATTGTCATTGACGCCAGCTGTGCACGCTGACGCTGCCAACTCATTGGCATTTCATTGGCCCGTTTTTATACTCTTTCAGATGATTGGTTTCTGACGAAATCCCCAGAGTGGAAGTTTCCACATAGCATTTCCATTCCCCCCCTCGGGGAACGAAGGGTTACTTTAGTAACCGTAGCGTTCTCCAACATTACTAGCCACTCGCCTTTTTCACTAGCCACATTTTTGTTGTTGGGAAAAATTTATTTTATATGCATAAATTTGACTTAGGCATGCTAAAATTACTTGTTTTAGACTTTGTGTTATGTCCACACGCCTCCTCATTAATTTCACCTTTTTGTTCATGAACTTGCTTAATGTGCATGAGCAAATGGGTTGTGGTTTCATAATGTCGTATTGCAATTTTTTAAATTTCACGGGACTTTTCAGGGCTCAACACTAAGGATTTACCAAATTTATTTCTGACCACACCAAAAATAAATACATAATTATTTCTTAGCCACAAATGTTAAATAACATGTCAAAACATGCAAAATATAACTGTATACAGGCTGTTTTTATTTAACAAAACTTTTCTTAAAAAAAACAAATACATTTAAAAAATAATTCTTGCCATGTATCTAAAACTATGCACAGTAACCTAGTCTATCCAGGCTAAAGGTCTCTCAGATCACTAGTTAACTACACATACATGGGGAGTTAATCTCATATTAAAGCGATGTTATTGTAAAAATGATAATTAAATAATATTAACAAAAATAACCGTAAGCAAAAGAAAGCAGGTGAAAAACATACCATGTGTGATAATGGAAGGATGATCATACGCACACAGGTAACGTTAGGCCCATAATTTTTTCCATTCAAAGAATAGCTTAAACAAAACCAGTAACTGCTGCTGCTTACAAAAAGACATATTTTAGAAACATCTGGAGCTTTTGGATTATCCTCTCATTCGGTATTCACCTGCTTTCTTTTGCTCACGCGAACGCTATTTTTGTCGGTCATGCTGCTTCTCGATTCTAAGATGACGTTTGCACACATATTGGGCCATCTTTATTGTCGAACCCTGCTTTTAAGAAAACTATCATTTAAAAATTATCTTTAACCAGCCAAAGTGGCTAGTGAGAGTGGTTGTTTAACCCGCCACAACTAAAATCTACCCTAATCTACCCTCGATTGGCGGGTGTAATGTAAAGCCCTGAGTTTAATTGCAGAAAATTTTCATTTTAATAAATGTAAAGTAAAATTTAACATCCATTACTTGGATATTTTAAAAATGTATTTCCTTAACTTGTTTGAAACAGTCCTTTTAAAATTCCTTGATATTCCAGAAATTGACCAGTGGGAACACTGAAAACCCATTTATACTGAAAAACATGGTCACCTTAATTATTGCAAATCTCTTAGGCAGCACTCACTTAAGGTCTTTACTATATGTGTAAACTTATTTTAATTTGAAGACAAGTAATGGCCTTGCATTACCAACAAGTAAATTTGCTATTACACCACATATTTAAATGTAACATTCCTCTTTGCATTGATGGATATAGATATATCGTTAGTACAATCATCAAGCAATTTGACTTTAAAAATCTACGTTTCTACATCTGCATGTCCTGTTTTTTAAGATGTTCATTCTTTTCCCCATAGTAATGTTTAGAGGTTATGAGACAAATACTGTACAGTGCGTCCCAAATCACATTCTTCCCTATATAGCATGTGAACAACAGTATGTGAGCTGAGTAGTATTTCTGAATTCACAGTATTGGGAAAAAAAGCAGATGAGAAGTACCCAGATGACTGACTAGTTCCAGCAAGATTCTGAAGTCATCAGGCCACGTGAGAGAATTTATAAACTGAAGCAATGCAACTGACATGGGCTTGATGACCTGGCAGATTTAGTACATGCAAATTCCATTACTCATGTTCATATTATATATAATGTACTTTTCTAATTGTCAAAGTAAATTCAAATACAATCGTAGCAGACCTACTTGAGAAATATGTGATTTCAGACACAATTGTCTTATTCTGATGGAGAAGAATGTACTTCATGTAATTTCAACTCAACACAACTATATGCATTACTGACTATGGATTATACTGTAATATATATTATATGGTAACAAGCTGAACTAACCGGTTTAATTATGACACCTAGGGCCCTATCATACACCAAGATGTGTATGGTGTGAATTGTTGCTATTTTTTAGACCAGCGCAACCCTAATTTTTACGTTTTTGGCCACGTTGTTTAAATATCAAATCCATTTGTGCCACTTTGTGGACTTATCATTGTTTCGGTCTAAAAAGGGGGTGTTTAGGGCACATTGTTGGCACGTTGCTATTTTGAGAAACTGAAATAGACCACACCAATGACTAAAAGCTGGTCCAAAGTCCACCACAGAGCATGTTAGTTATGCGCCTATACGGTCCAAACAAGTACACATAAAGCAAAATAAAGAGAAAGTAAAGAGGCTGAATGGAGGAGGCTTGTTCTTTATCATTGCACTGAAGATGGTTTGTTCAAGCTAGAGAAGCGTTCAGTTTTTCCACTTACAAAGTCCGCCATGTAAATAGCAAATGCGCCATGGCGCAACTGACATAACTGACTCTTAAAGGGAATGAGAGATGAAACTCTGATTAGTTTAATGCACGTTATCCTCAGAACACACCCATAACTCATTAAGAGAATAAGCACAACCCTGTTAGACCATGTGCCTGGGCGCAAAGAGTATTTTTCTGTCCTTGACAGAATGCTTTTGCGCCATGTGCTTTAGACTTTGCGCCTAGATCGTTAAAATAGAGCCCTTAGACTTCTTCTAGAGACCAGAAAATTCTAGCATACATTCTAAAAAACACTGTGTTGTTTAATGGACAATTTAGCTTTAACAGCTGGGATAAAATATGTATTTTTAATTTAATTTAAAATGTTAAACGAAACATTTGGGTTTGTCCATATTGGGTTTAAACAATGCAGCATTTTTTAGCGTACCAATTTCAGTGTCAATTCATAGGTACATTGTTTCCAATACTGCTAGTTGCATACAAAGCCTTAAAACATGGTATACTATATAACATATCACAATGATCGCAACTGGATTCATTTGTCAGTTTTTACTGTATACAGTATGACACCTCTGGGCAACATTATTCATTACCTGTAATAAACGCAACATGCTTATAGTTAACAACTATATACACACAACTAGTGAGTTAACATTTGACTAATCAAATAATACATGACTTTTCACATCAAAAGCACTTTCATCTCTTTACATGGATACATATAAAATAAAACTGAATAGACCTTTAGAAGAAGAATTGTCTTACCACTTTGGGTTTGAATGGAGGCTGTACTTCTCTGTTTGCCAGGCGATCCCAGTCAATTCGACGGAAGAAAGCATGTTCCCTAATATCTCTTTCACCCTCTAGACCACAGCCCAGGCGTTTTGAAGGGTGTTTGGTCATCAGCTGAGACACAAGACAAATTGTAATCATTACAGTCATTTCATGAACTTTTATTAAAATGAGAAACAACATGACAAGTTGCATGGATAGTTCACACAAATGTTTTGGGTATAATATAACTTTGAGAGTACTATTAAAATGCTGTACAGTATGTGATTCAACCCACCACTAACCCTGTTTTTAAAAGAGACTAAATGGTCACTTAAATTTGTCTGGAAAACTGGCTTCAGGAAAAGGTCTAATACATTATCACCTTATAGTCGTGGGCTTTTCTGGGTCAGCTTCTGACAGCCACTATATCTCTATTAGTAAGTGACACAGCTTACAAGACACACGTGTGCACACACACAGACACGCACACCCGCACAGACACACTTCAATAATACTCAGAAATGAAAATAGATGAACTTACACTTTTAACACTGACCAAAAGACAGAAGGTGAAAGATAACTATATATAAGTCAGACAATGTGATGATGCAGCTCATCATTTATGTTCTGTCTTGCTTCTACTGACATTTTTGAAAGTACCTTGAGCCAAAATGACAAATTTAATATGTGAAATTAAACATTTGTCTTTCACCTTGATGAAAGTTCTTTTTTGAAATGCCAATTTAATGTTTTTTAGTTTTTAAAATAAAATTGGCACTAGGGATGCTCATAATAACCGATTAACCGTTAACTGATAAGGTGCGTTTTTAATGGATTATTGGTATCAGTTAAACGATTAATATATATATATATATATATATATATATATATATATATATATATATTTATATATATATATATATATATATTTATATATATATATATATATATATTTATATATATATATATATATATATATATATATATATATATATATATATATATATATATGTATATTTTTTTATTTATTTTAAGCTTGGCTGTATAAGTGTGCAACACATATTTGTTAACTCGTGTGATGGTAACACGTGCAACCACACGTGCTTACAGACGTATTTTGCAAAATGAAAGAAGTATAATGCTGGTCACAGTTTGACAGAGATGAGTTGATGCCAAACCAATGCTGATGCTAATCGCCTCTGTCCTGGATCTGCATCATAAACCCTTCTGTTTATTTGCACACTTGGAGAAAGCCGCAAAAACAAAACTTTCTAAAATGTGAGCTGTTTTGGAAACAAGCCAGCCACAAGTCGGAGAGTCTGGATTTTTTTCTCCATCAGAGTGCGCTCCGGCACTGCTCATAAACACAACAAATAAGCTACAGTTGTGATGATTTACAACCAACAAACCAATCTTTTTTACATTTGTGAAATTACAGTTATTAATAGTTCTTATAAAATATCAATTTTTAAATAGCCTACATAATTTACGAATCAAACAAATCCAAAGGTTTTCTTGATTTTTGCATAATGATAACTCTACACCAAACTGGGGCTTTCATTTTATAGCTTATAAGACATGTATACAAATTAATGCAATATCATATGTAAACAACAAAATTGTTGCATGCTGTAGTAGCCTATACTTTACAAAAAGTCAACATATGAGCCTTTCATCAGCACGCGCACATAAACCATAAGTGAGATGGAGAAAATAAAGGCGCACAAGCTCTAAGTTAAAATCAGAAGCTCAAGACATAATCTTTAAATTAATGACTTCTATTAAAAATGTTGACTGAGGTTTGTGATATAAGAATTATAGCGGAGCATTAATTAAATGCATATTTTCCATGGAGCGATTGATTTGAGGTAGCCTGATATTTTTATTTGACTGAAAAAAAAACATGACTGGAAAAAACAGCTTATGCCAGTTTAAAAGAACTCAGTCAGTGTTTTCATTTTGTTACCTATATTTGTAATTTAATTGACAAAAATCTAGAGCAGCGCTATTTATTTTATTTTATTCTTTCTATGTAGTTTATAATCTTTTTCTATGCTGCTGTTCACATGTTAAAATAAATTCGTATTTTAAAATGCAAGACACAAAATAGATACATATATTTTAAATAAAACATTTTTTTTAATAATAATTTAATATTAATCTGACCAGTTACCAGTTAATATTCAGTTAACGAGTTGCGGTTGTTGGTTGGCAAAATTAACTGAAATGAGCATCCCTAATTGTCACTTCAATGCAAAATCAGCCATGGAGTTCATTGGTGTCTGGAATCCTGGCTATATGCATGCAATCACTTTATCATAACACTGTCACTGTATTTTTTCAGGGATGTTTACACATATGCATTATACAGTAAAACTATATGTAGAATTGTGAAGGTATGAGAAAGAGATGTGATATCTATACAAAAAAGGGGAGCCAAATATACTGAATCTTGTAATGTCTTTGTAGATGTCATGTAATAAAGATGATGAAAATAATATAGACTTCTTGTGTACCACAGTAAAAAAAGAGAGATCCATTTCACTTACATTCTAAACATCTGGCAAGGTAAAATAATTAAAGTTTTAGTCTTTAGTCATACTGACACTGAATCCAATAAAAACAGACTGGGTCCATGGCAAAAGGAAGACTAAACCTTGATAAGACTGTTATTAAAAATGAAACCAGGGGTTCATGTGGTTTTTATCTAAATTGGATCAGCTCCTCCAGTGAATTTCTGATGGGCTCTGTGAAGATGCATGCAATATAATTGATTAAAAGTAGTACCAGCAACACAAGGAACGTTTTTCCTTTTTTCTACATTTTAGTAATTTTCAGTGAACATACTTTAGGACAATGGTTACCAACTCCATTGCTTTTAACATACACTGTATTGATTTCAAATATTAGCATATTTAGTTAGAATGATCTTGGATTCATAGGGACATCAGCAGAACTATTCCAAAGGTTAAGATTCAAGATATCTTAAAGAAAGAATTAGGTATTTGGTGAATTTTGTGCTGGCTTAGATTGAAACCTCACCCCTTTGCAGATAGAAACTGCTTCTTTGGACAAGGTTTTAGAGTAGGAGACATTGTGTTCCATAATGGACTGGAAAAGTTCATCTTCATCCTCACCATCAAATGGAGGCTGAGAAGAGAAAAAAAAGAACATAATATCATACTAAAGTAAATTATTAGTAACAAGGTCTGATAATACATATGGGTTTTAAAACTCATGAAAATGTGACATTAAAGAATTTACTATAATCATGTTATCTTAAAATATACCACGGGAAAGACAATCATTATGCCTGGACAAAGTAACACTACCATAGTTTTTATTTGTAAGACCTTACACTGATCTGCCACTTTATAAGGTACTCCTGTTCAACAACTCGTAAATATAAATATCTAATCATCCAAATCACATGGCAGTAAATCAATGCTTGGAGACAAGAGGGGCATCTTAATCAGCTCCTTTGTTCAGTTGTCAAGTGCCAGTTGCAAGAAATCTTCCCATGTACTACTTTTGCTTCCTGAAAAGTCTGTATAGTATAGTATAGTATAGTATAGTATAGTATAGTATAGTATAGTAATGTAATGTATAGTAAAAACCATGCATTGATGCTCACTATACAGTATGTCCCCTTAACTTTATCTTCCCTTAAATTTCCCATGAATTGGAAGCTGTGACCACTATTTTTTTTTAGGATTGTGACGCAGTTCCTCGAGAAACAGAACATTAAATGACAAAACAGTGGACGAGGCTTGTTTTTTCTACTTCGAGATGAATGGATGTAGTAAAGTATGCATTTCATTCAGAAAGATGGGCAAAAGGGTTTAGGGAGAGTTATAACAGCCCAACAGACACCTCCTCATCAACATTTATGTTTGGCAAAACTGACAATTGGAGCAGCGCAGTTAAATATGTTAGCCATGCCCAATTCCTAAGATATACGTAATCTGACAATTTAACTGAAAAAAACAAAAACCAACTAAACAAACAAACAAACAAACAAACAAACAAACAAACAGGAAGTGCATTTTTAGATTTCAATAAAAGATTAGAAGGACAAACATTTTTTTTTCTTAATGACATGCACAGATGAATTGTTCACCACAAAACTAGCAATGTGAGCTAACAAAATCATATGGTTAGGTTTGATTTTTTGGGGACTTTAAGTTCTAAAATTTTTTTTTTTAAATAACTTATAACTTATCTTAACCATGAATTAACATATTTAGACAGGTACAGAACTATCTAGAAAACATTTAGGTCCCTATCATACAGTGCATCTGGAATGTATTCATAGCGCTTCACTTTTTCCACATATTTTTATATTACAGCCTTTTTCCAAAATGGAATAAATTTATTTGTTTCCTCAAAATTCCCCATAATGATAATGTGAATTTTTTTTTAAATTGTTGTAAATTTATTAAAAATAAAAAACCTAAAAAAAATCACATGTACATAAGTATTCACAACCTTTGCTCAATACTTTGTTGATGCACCTTTGGCAGCAATTACAGCATCAAGTCTTTTTGAATATGGTGCCACAAGCTTGGCACACCTGTCTTTGGGATTTTTTGTCCATTCCTCTTTGCGGAACCTCTCAAGCTCTATCAGGTTGGATGGGAAGCGATGGTGTACAGCCTATTTCAGATCTCTCCAGAGATTTTCAATAGGATTTAGGTCTGGGCTCTGGATGGGCCACTCAAGGACATTCACTGAGTTGTTGTGAAGCCACTCCATTGATATTTTGGCGGTGTGCTTCGGGTCATTGTCCTGCTGGAAGATGAACCTTTTGACGGGGAGTGGCTTCCATCTGGCCACTCTACCCTACAGGCATGCTTGGTGGTTTGCTGCACAGATGTTTGTCCTTCTGTAAGGTTCTCCTCTCTCCACAGAAGAATGCTGGAGCTCAGACAGAGTGACCATTGAGTTATTGATCACCTCCCTGACTAAGGCCCTTCTCCCCCAATCACTCAGCTTAGATGCCCCGTCAGCTCTGGGAAGAGTCCTGGTGGTTCCATACATCTTCCACTTATGGATGATCAAGGTCACTGTACACATTGGAACTTTTAGAGTAGCAGAAACTTTTCTGTAACCTTTCCCAACCTTGTGCCTCGAGACAAAGCACTATGAATACTTTCCAGATGCACTGTACAACCGCAAGACATGCATGGTGTGATTTGTTTCTAATTTCAGACCAGCGCAACCCTCATTTTCATGTTTTGCGCCACTTTTGTTTAAATGGCAAATCTATTTGCACAACTTTGTGGACTCCACTTTGTGGACTCTTTGTGCCAGTCCAGAAAGAAGGTGTGTTAAGCTGCATTATTGGCACGTTGCAATTTTGAAGAAATGGAATAGGCAGCACTTTTTTAACTAAAAGTTGGTCTAAAGTTAGTGGCATAGTGGACGAGCCCCGGACACACCGCAGGGGGGCCCCGCGTGAAACAACTGGCTCTTAAAGGGAATGTGAGATGAGACTCTGATTGGTTAAATGCACAATATGCTCAAACCACACCCATAACTCATTAAGAGAATAATTTAACCCTGTTACACCATGCGCCGGGGTGCAAACCCTATTTTTCCATCCTTAAAATAGCAAAAGTAGGTGTCACGGTGGCTCAGTGAGTAGGACAATCGCCTCACAGCAAGAAGGTTGTTGGTTTGAGCCTCAGGTGGGTCAGTTGGCATTTCTGTGTGGAGTTTGTATGTTCTCGCCGTGTTCGTGTGGGTTTCCTCCGGGTGCTCCGGTTACCCCCACAAGTCAAAAGACATGTGGTACATGTGAATTGGGTAAGCTAAATTGTCCGTAGTGTATGTGTGTGAATGAGGGTAATGGGTGTTTCCCAGTGATGGGTTGCAGCTGGAAGGGCATCCACTGCAGAAAACATATGCTAGAAAAGTTGGTGGTTCATTCCGCTGTGGCAAACCCAGAATAATTAAGGGGCTAAGCCAAAAAAAAAATGAATGAATGAAAATAGCAAAAGTGGGTTTGGACACACCTTGAATGCTTTTGTGCCTTGCACTTTAGATTTTGCAACTAGATCGTTAAAATAAAACCCTTAGACTTAATTAATGGTTGAAATTGTTGCTGGTATATGAAATACAATTATTTATCTTTGAGATACTTAAAAAAAGTGAAAGATATCGGTTCTGCTGTTGTTTATAAATTTCAGTTGTGATGTTGTACAACAAGGACATTCTCATGTCACCATCAATGTCCCAATGTTTAGTGAACTAAGCTTCTCACTGTCCTTACCAGTGCCCAAATTTGTGTACTGTACATGACATACTGACTCATGACCCCGGGAGCTATAGGGAGCTGACTGAGACCAAGGTCAAGAAGATTTCTGCTGAAATTAAAAACGAACATCAGAATGGGAAAGAAAGGTTATTTGATTGACTTTGAACATGGCCTGGTTGTTTTCGTCAGAAGTGCTGGTCTGAGAATTTCATAAACTGCTGATGAACTAGGATTTAATACACAGTCATCTCTGGTGTTGACAGAGAATGTTCTAAAAAAAGACCAAATATCCAGTGAGTGACAGTTTAGTGGGTGAAATGGTTTTTCCCTTTTTAATCCCAGAGGTCAGATGAGAAGGGTCAGGGTGGTTCAAGCTAACATAAAAAGGCAGCAGTAACTCAAAAAAACATTTTGTTACAACCAAAGTATGCAGAAAAGAATAAAATAGAATAACATTGGGAAAAGAATGCCTGGACTGATGAGTCTAGCTGGGCAGCACAGTGGCTCAGTGGTTAGCACTGGTTCGAGTCTCAACTTGGATCAGTTAGCATTTCTGTTTGGAGATTGCATGTTCTCCCTTTGTTTTCGTGGGCTTCCCCCAGGTGCTTTGGTTTCCCCCACAGTCCAAAGACAATAGGTATAGGTGAATTGTGTAAACAAAGGCCTAAGTGTGTGTATGTGTGTGTGTGTGTGTGCATGTGAGAGTGTATAGGTGTTTCTCAGTACTGGGTTGGGGCTAGAAGGGCATCCGTTGTGTAAAATCTATGCTAGAATAGTTGGTGGTTCATTTTGCTGTGGCGTCCCCTGATAAATAAGGGACTAAGCCGAAGGAAAATTAATTAATAAATCAATCAATCAATGACGAGTCTAGATTTCCATAGTGCAGCAATCAGATGGTATGGTCAGAACTTGGAATAGCCACATCCATCCTGCCATGTATTCACAAATTGAGCACCTTAGCACCAGCTGATCATTTAGCAAATGGGCTTACAATGATTTCAATAGATATCAATCCACTAGAGCACCTCCAGCCAACAAATCTGTAACCATGGGATGATATCACACTATAGACAAAAAACTCTGAGCAATTGTCCCAACACTGTGTTAAGTCTTAGCCAGGAATAATCGAGGCAGTTCTGAAGGCAAAAAGGTTTAACCTTGTACTAGCAAGATGTATGAAATAAAGTGTCAGTACAGCACCATTTAAACAACATGGTATGAATATACAAATATGGTACTATATTGTTTATGTTGTTTATTGGGTATATTTTTGTTGATGTATAAGATAACAAGGCTATATATGTATACTTTAGCAATAGAAGAGAAGATGCGTTGACACATTAAGATACATAACAAGAAGATTAGACAGAACAGGTTGTTTTGATTGTAAATGTAAACTGACTAAATGAATAATTCAACGGAACTTCATTTTTAGGACACCCATCTATATAACTGACAGACTTAACTAATAAGTGCAAATTACTGGATATCTAGACTATAATAGAGAAATTAACACAGATTAGAGATTATACTCATTGTTTAGCAAATGATATGGAATTCTCTAAAACTGACAAAAAGAGATACAAAGATGGTAATGGTGCTCCAGGATTGGCCGGCCCAGTCACCAGATATGAATATTATTGAGCATGTCTGGGGTAAGATGAAGGAGGCATTGAAGATGAATCCAAAGAATCTTGATGAACTTTGGGAGTCCTGCAAGAACGCTTTCTTTTCCATTCCAGATGACTTTATTAATAAGTTATTTGAGTCATTGCAGAGATATTTGAATGCAGTTCTCCAAGCTCATGGGAGTCATACACAATATTAATTCTTTTTCCACTTCACCATGACTTTATATTCAAATGACTTTATATACCTTACTGTCCTAATGAAATAATTAAAAATCAAGGCATGATCATATTTTATTTGGGTAAAATAAGTGTAATCTAGAGCCCCTTGCCTTTCATATAAGCCACTTCTGATACCAAATGATCAACTAGAAGAACAAGTTATTATTCAATTATATTATAACAAGTTAGTATTAATAATAATACAAGTTAGTATTATTAGTCAAGTTATTATTTGTTGCTCCTAAAACTTGGATAGGCAACAATACTTTTGCCAGGTAGTGAATGTTCTTGATATTTTTGTCAAAATGTTTTGTCAAAATATTTCTTTACTTAAACCTATTAAAAGCAAAAATGCATGTTATAAGTCAGCAGAATGTCACAGCCACCAATGTAGGATTTTTATCGTTAGAAACTTATGAACTCACTTGTCCAGCCAGCATCTCATACAGAAGGACTCCATAAGCCCACCAGTCCACAGAACGACCATATGGCTGATATGCTATTATCTGAAAACAGATAGCACAAAAAACCCAACACATTACTTTTAAAGATCAGCATAATATCAACACAATGGGTTTCACACATTAATAATTGATGAAGAATTATTTATGCTCAAAAAAATTTTTTTCCCATGCTCCCACAATCTGGATGCACACGTCTACATTGAAATAAATATATTTATCTGACTAATGTTGTGATCCAGTCAAAACATATAAACACCCACAAAATGAAGTGAATTGACTGTATAAGTCAAATATGTAAGACAAACAAACATAAATAATTTATTTTTATAAATCATATGCCAGAATTTCACACAGCTTGGCTGATGCAGTTTGTAGCACATTCAGTGTGTGTGTTTGTATGCAACATCACGCTAACCCTATGTGACAGTTTTAGATCATGGCTGTAGCCGCTCAAGGTTTGGTTTGTGGGTTTAGATGTTGATGAGAAAGAAAATAACATCCATTAATATACAGCTGACAGTATAATGGAGGGAATCATATTTTGCTATGAGTTCAAATGTTTACCTAACCCCTAAAAGTAATGTTATTTTGTAAGTAGAGAAGAACTTGAACCTAAAGATGTTGTATTATATTCATCATTTTGGTAATTGTTTAAAATAAGATCTATATTTATTAATATTAGTTAGCTCATTGGATCACTGTTAGTTCAGGTTTATTGACTTATATTATTCTTTTCAAAAAGGAAAAAAACTGTTAAAAGTTTAAATCTGCTAAATTAAAAAAAAAGACAACAAAAAACAAAACAAAACAATGAGCAACCTGTATTTTATACAGTGTCGAAAATATGTTGCTTATGATTATTCATTTATACAACACTCAAACCCTTCTCTAAACTGTAATTAGCTTATTTTAATATTAAAAAACAAATGTATAACAAGTTTATGGTTAGTCATGTGTGTAACTGCTGTTCTACCTTTGACACACTTTACACTCAAGTTAACATGCAGCTACATGCCCCCTGATAACTTGCATTACCACTGCATAATATGTAGGTCAGTCAGAGAAAGAGACCAAAAAAGAGAGAGAGAGAGAGAGAGAGAGCGAGCGAGTGAGAAAGAGTGATGCTTTGGGGAAAAAAGGTGGAGGGTCAAAGACCACAGTGTTTGTTATATATAAGATATATGTTAAAGGAAAATGAACTAATGGTCTGTAAATGTGTGTATGTGCATAGAAATTTTGATTGAAAATGCCACTTAAAATAATGGCACTTAAAATAACACAACTAAATTATCGTAATTCTTACATAGTAAAATGTAAGTTTGATTTGACGTAGAATTTTTTTTTAAAGATAATTCACAATGATCATCCCTGATTCTAACACAAACCCATTTTTCAGAAAAAAAAGCTGCTGCTCTCCATTTCATTTTTAGTTGTCTTCTTTAATATTCATATGTAAACTCCGTCAAACTTTATTTTGATAGTCCGTTTGTTACATGGTCCGAATGTAAGTTACATTGCATCTACATGCCAACTAATTCTCATTAGATTATAAGTAGACTGTTAGGTTGGAGTTAGGGTTAGTGTAAGTTGACATGTACTTGCAAAGTTTCTTATAGTCAGTTAAATGTCTGTTGAAGGAGCAGTATCAACAGATATTAAGCAGACAGTCTACTAATACTCAAATGGACCATCAAAATAAAGTGTTACCGTAAACTCTACAAGCTTATTTTGCAATATCCCCACCTACTGATACCCCTGAGATGAATTAAAAGATCAAATGGGAATATTTCTACCAGGGCTTGTAATCTGATCAATGAGTAATATCACACGAGTAGCAGTGTGATATGGTTATATATCGGCATTGGTGGGAGGCGTTCGTTGGTCCTTAATGTCTCACCAGTGATGATATACAGCCATATCGCACTGCTACTCGTGTGATATTGCGTTTATACAACATTTTGACGCCATAATCAGGTATATTAAAAAGAAAATCAAACACGAAGAGTCTAAAAATCCTTTTGTGTGAGAAACTACTTTCTTCATTCATTCACATCTTCAGCTGATCGTCACACCAGCAGAAACCGTTGCTACTTCACAAACGTCACTTTAAAGCTAGAATTTGAATGATTCTCTGGTGTAATGTCTAAAGTGATGACAAAACAATTGATTTTGCTCACATTTTAAAATTAAAAGGCTGAACGGCATGAAATGCCATCAGTCTACAGAGATTTCTCAGTATTTCTCTGTTGCAATCGGGAGATCACATTATTTACCCTGAAAAAGCCAAAGCAATGCAAACACTACTAGATTTCTGTTGTATTTGCGATAAGGAAAAACGCTGAAAACGTGGTCATTTCTTGTTTCTTTTACTGAACTAGTCTGCAGTAACGAGATCAGGAGACTTATCAAATAGTAACTCAGGGTTATACAAAGAGTGGCCAACAAAAAATACATACACTTTTGATATGTGAATCCCATCTCACACTCGATACACTACAATTACTATGGTATAAATACAGCACAACAATAAACAAAAGAGAGAGATTGACTTAGAATGTCCCTTACCAGTTTCATAATGATTTGATCAGCTGTAGTTTGAAATTGTACTGAGTTTTTCTCCTCTAAGGGCTTATTATGTGGTCTCTGTCACCATCTTGTGGATGGACAACGTCAACCATCTTTGCTCTGCTCAGTGTGACAGGCTGATGGATGTTGACATGCTGTATTTCTGAAATTATGAATATTTAAAATAGGCACTATCCTTATAAATAAACTGCATTGTTGGAATCTAAACAACTACATTCTCGCCTGAAAAAGCCTCAAAAGTACATTATGTTGTCCAACAGCTGCAATATTTGTCAAACTGTAGTAAGTTTATTGATCTGCTGTCACTCTAATGTAATACAGAAGGGTACGAGTGCTGTTATTGCAGAATATTGCATGGCTATCAGCCAATCAGATTCGAGAACCGGACAGAACTGTTGTATAAACCAAAATATCATTTAAAATCAGAGGTGTAACCATGGCCTTTGTGACAGTCTGGGCAGACACATTAACTGCATTTTATCTGGCAGCAAAGTTTGTCAATTATGCTGGATTGTTTAGTTGTTGTTTATTTCTTTTTTGATGGAATAGAGATGGAGAGTATTTGCTTTTGAGTGTGTGGAGACATCTTTTGTTCTTTTAAAACCTTTCTTTAGCAGAGAACTCTGCCTCCCACTGTCATGCCACACTACTGCATCTGAAGTGTATGGAGCAGAAGAAAAACCTGAGAGATGTCTGAGAGAAAGAGAGAGCCAGAGAGTTACTGTGAGTTTGTGTCTGAAGATGTCACAGCAGATTAAGGTCAACAAAATAAAGCGTGGAAGGGCAAGTTATAACTTGTTTTGTAAAAGAGCGTGTGTGACATAAGGACAAAACAGCTGCCACTTGTGAATGTATCCTCATGTTAGAGAGCGCTCTGGGAAGTTAAGTTAAAAGGAGCTTCAGCAGAGATAAACAGGGAAAAGAGAACACAAACAAGGATCTTTTTTTAATGATGAAAAAATTGGTACTGAGAAAGAAGCTAGAAAAAATGGAGTAGGGCATAGAAATACTGAAATAGTGAACTGCAGCAACAGTTTCAGTTGGGGACACTTTTCATGGATAAAATAACATTTTTATATATACTGACATCATACTTTTAGAAATTATTTATTAGTTTATAGAAAAAATTAAGGACATTTAGAACATTAAACTTGTTGTTATATTAAATGATATGAACTGCAGCAACAGTTTCAGTTGGGGACACTTTTCATGGATAAAATAACATTTTTATATATACTGACATCATACTTTTAGAAATTATTTATTAGTTTATAGAAAAAATTAAGGACATTTAGAACATTAAACTTTTTGTTATATTAAATGATAGAAAAATGGTTTGAGAGGCAAACCAGACAGCTTTCTCTCTATGCTTTTGAAGATTTTTCTTTTACTACTGGAGCAAACAGGAAAGCCAAAATTATATAGGAGAAGCAAAATGTATTAGGGAAATGAATTGGGCCATTTCAGAAGATGCATCACAAAATATAGTAGTCACAATTTATAAGAATTCAAAAAATTTACAGAGATATTGATATTGACAATATTATTGTGTTAATTAAAATAGTATTGCAATATACTGGAAATCGCGAAACTCTAATAAATGAGAGAGTCAACAGAACTCATACAATATCAGACCCATAAATAATCTAGGGCCTTATCTTACATTTGGTGCAGTAAGGTGCAAGACATGTATGGCACAATTTGTTCAGATTTTCACACCAGCGAAACCTTAAATTTCATGTTTTGTGCCACATTGTTTAAATAGCAAATCCATTTGCACTTTGTGGACTCATGGGTGTTCCTGTCTAAAAAGGAGGTGTGTTAAGGGGCATTGTTGGAGCGTTGCTATTTTGAGGACCTGAAATAGACTGCGCCATTGACCAACTAAAAGCTGGTCTAAAGTTCAGTACAGAGCACGTCAGTTACAGTCCAAATATTTACACATTGCTTGATACACACTGGATGTACAGCAGTACACAAAAACCTTTACATATGTAAAAAAATAAAGGATTAAAATGTTACAAAAAATTTTATTTTCTACATAAATATAAAAACCACTACCTCCATGCCTTCTTCATGTCAAGGGACTTTTTTCAGTTTATTCATGACAATTTGCATTTGTATAATGCTATTATTATTATTATTAGCAGTATTATTTATTATAAGCATATTTTTATTTGTTTTAAAAAAACAAGTTTAGATTTGTCCATCTGTCAGGTTTTGGAGACACTTGCATCACCATATGGGGCATAAGAATAAGACATGTGTTTGGATATAACTCAGCTTTTTGACCACATTTCGTTATTATTTTTCATTTATCCGTTTGCTGGAAATTAGAACTGAATTTAGAAATAGTTTTGAAACAAATCTTTGCACTTAACAAACTAAATTAAATATGTAGGCTAATGGATGAGTGCGTACAACACCATTTCCTTATACACAAAAGTAAAGTAGTAAATTAAAAAGAAAGTAAAGAGGACGAATGAAGGAGGCTCATTCTTTACCCTCGCGCTGCAGATGGTTTGTTTAACCGTTTTCTCGCTAGTGAAGCATTCGGTTTTTCCACTTACAAAGTCCGCCATGTAAATAGCAAATGCATCATAGGTTCTCTGATTGGTTTAATGCACATTATGCTCAAAACACACCCATAACTCATTAAGATAATAAACACACCCCCTATTAGACCATGCGCTGGGGCGCAGAGCGTATTTTTCTATCCTTAAAATATCAAAAGTGGATTCAGACACGAACCTTAATGCTTTGCGCCGTGCGCTTTAGACTTTGCGCTTAGACCGTTAAAATAGAGCCCCTACTGTCAGCAGCATTGTGAGGTCTTTGTTAGGTGACTGTAACAAAGTGTTACCTTTATGAAGTGTTCTTTATGAAGTCACATTATTACCAGACAGTAATCACAATGCTAGCATCAGATGTAGCATAACATGAAAAAGATCAATTTCACATTCATTCAACTAAAAGAATATCTATGATGGATCTAGAATCTACAGTAGCTCACCATTTTAGAGAAATTCCCACTTTGCATTTGAATTTTGTTTGACAGAACAAATATTAAAATATTAAAAGTGGTGACATGGACTGTAAACATGTCCAATTAAATAACACTGTAGATTGACAAAGCAGTTAAACAGATGTAGAATAGATAATAAAAAGCTATAACAATTTGGAACAAGTCAGGCAGGAGAATAATGATAGAATGCTGGTATGGTTTAAGTTAAATTTAAACAGATTCACTTTGCATTAGTATAAAAAGAATGTAAATGAATATTCAGTCTCTAAATTGTTTAGGTATGAATGAAGAATGGGATATTAGTTAGTTAGTTTTTAATGAAGAATCTTTCCTTAGTGTTTCTGTTTATACAGTTTCACTGAGTATTCAAGTCACACGAAGAGGCTGATTTAGGATACGTTCGACTCAGGGGAGACGACAGATGCTGTCTCCCTCTTTAGCCACTGATAAGGCTGTTGGACATTGTGACAAACAGTGTTTGCTTTAAACACTGCTGCTAGACACATTAACATTCACACTGGTGGTCAGTCTGGCAGGACACACTCCGCCACTCACCTCTGGAGCGATGTAGTCTGGCGTTCCACAAAATGTACGAGTGCTCACACCCTCCACAATGTTCTCCTTGCACATACCAAAGTCAGCAATCTTAATGTGACCCTCTGCATCCAGCATAACATTATCTAATTTCAGGTCCCTGAAAAACATAGAAATAACACAGTAGTTCATTACCATAGACAGATTATTACTGAAAACAGGAAGGACGTAGTAAAAAAAAAACCCAAAACAAAAAACAAAACAACAACAAAAAAAGGACTATTGAAATGAATTGAATTTTTATTTGACAGACTTTAGACAAACTGTACAAAAACCCAAGTATCCAATACGATTTAAAATAAAACTGTCGAAAAATAAAAACACAATAGAGCTAATTTAATCACACTACTGTTGTTTCAATCAGCTTTTTTCTTTTACAGAAGATAAAACAAATACTGAGAAATGATGGTAACCAAACGTTTCAGGTTACTGTTTCATACTTCAAAATTTTAAAATGTCTACATTTTAAAGGAACCCTGTATTTTATGTTTTTTGTTGTTGTTAAATTTAACACAAAAAAAGGCTTTACACTTTCTTTGGGTGGTAATTCATTCATTTATTTTCTTTTTGGCTTAGTCCCTTTATTAATTTGGGGTCGCCACAGTGGAATGAACAGACAACTTATCCAGCACATGTTTTATGCAGCGGATACCCTTCAAGCCGCAACCCAACACTGGGAAACACTCACACAGTCTTGCACACACTCACATACCTAGGCCAATTTAGCTTATTCAATTCACCTATACAGCTTGTCTTTCGACTGTGGGGGAAACCGGAGCACCCGGAGGAAACCCACGCGAACACGGGGAGAACATGCAAACTCCACACAGAAATGCCACCTAACTTAACAAGGGCTCGAACCAGCGACCTTCTTGCTGTGAGGCAATTGTGCTACTCACTGCGCAACCATGCTGCCCGGGTGGTAATTTAATTTCCAAAATTTAGGTGCAAATATACACTGATTAATTTTATTTGTTTTAATTAAATGCCACATTATATACAGTTGAAGATAAAATGATTAGTCTGTCAAATTATTTTTATTATTTTCCAAATATTTCTTAAGTGAAGCTATTAAATTGTACTTTAAGCTGCATACTAGTATGCAGTAACTAAAATACTAGCATTATATTTTTACAATTTGTTAAATAAAGGCGACGTGGTGGTGCAGTGGGTAGCGATGTCACCTCACAGCAAGGTTGCTGCTTCGAGCTGGGTAAGTTGGGATTTCTGTGTGGAGTTTGCATGTTCTCCCCCTGTTCAAGTGACTTTCCTCCGGGTGCTTCGGTTTCCCCTACAAATCCAAAGACCTATGCTATAGATGAATTAAATAAGCTAAATTGTCCATAGTGTATGTGTGTGAAAGTGTGTATGGGTGTTTCCCAGTGATGGGTGGCAGCTAGAAGGGCATCCGCTGCGTAAAGCATATGCTGGATAAGTTGGCGGTTCATTCTGCTGTGGCGACCCCTGATTAATAAAGGGACTAAGCCAAAAAGAAAATGAATGAATGAATGAATGAATGAATTTGTTGAAAAAAATTTATTTCCAACCAAATATATACAGTTGAAGTCAGAATTATTTGCCCTCCTGAATTATCAGTCCCCCTGTGTATTTTTTCCCCATTTTCTGTTTAGCGGAGAGCAGATTTTTTCAACACATTTCAAAACATAATAGTTTTAATAACTCATTTCTATTAACTGAATTCTTTTATCTTTGCTATGATGACAGTACATAATATTTGACTAGATATTTTTCAAGACACTTCTGTACAGCTTAAAGTGACATTTAATGGCTTAACTAGGTAAATTAGGTTAACTAGGCAAGTTAGGGTAATTAGGCAAATCATTGTGTAATAATGATTTGTTTTGCACACAATCGAAAAAAAAAAAAAGCTTAAAGGGGCTGATAATTTTGACCTTAAAATGTTTATCAAACAACTCAAAACTGCTTTCATTCTAGCCGAATACTACTTAGAGAAATGTTACTTTCTCCAGAAGAAAAAAAATTATCAGACATACTGTGAAAATTTCTTTGCTGTGTTAAACATCATTTGGGAAATAAAAAAATAAAAATTCAAAGGGGGGCTAATTATTCTGACTTCAACTGTATATATTTCGTATATATATTTCAATTGACTACAGAACCACTATTGTTCAATGACTTTACTTTTAACCTAAGTTGCCTAATAAACCTAGGTAAGCTATTAAATTGTACTTTAAGCTGCATAATAGTATTTAGTAACTAAAATACTAGTGGTATATTTTTACAATTTGTTAAAAAAAATATTTCACTCTGTTAAACAGTACTTGAGAAACATTTAAAAAAAAAAGGAATACACATTTTACAAGAGGGCTAATATTTTGACTTGAACTGTAATTGTCATGCTATTAATTAATTGGAATTAAATAAATTTTCTTTTTGATTTTTTGGTCATATGAGCATAACTAAAATGTAATTAATTAAGTACATCTAAAAGCAATTGCAGTGGATTTGGTTTTTTCACTGGAAACAAGGACTCTGTCTCTTTCATTCCTGCTGACGTCAATTCATCTGTTTGCTCTATTTCCCTAGGCCAGTTCAGTCGCTCAAAGAAAAACAAGCCAAATAACTAGGTTTAGCTCCTAAAGAGAGGCAGAATTAAACAAATTGCTTGTTGAAGGTTTTATTTTTACATTTTTTGAAAGGAGAAAAGCCATTAAAGTATTTTTTTTTACAAATATGGCAACATGACCTTTCTGTTTGATCTTTTCAAGCGTTAGAGACACAGATGACCTTTTCTATCTAAAAACTACAATCAAAAAGCATTTAGTTAAAAAAAAAACTAACCCAGATTTTGCAGTTCATTTCAAATATTGTTTTTACATTGTTAAGACTATAAGTACTATGTATGTTCCAAATGTCAATCTTAATTATCATCTTCTAGTGACTGCATTCATACTAATTACAACTATCTAAAAATTAAATCCATAGACAAAAAGATCTAAATGTGTTCACCTGTATATAATTCCTTTCTTGTGCAAGAAGAAGAGCCCAACTGCAATCTCTGCAGCATAGAACCTGCAAACACAAAGCAGATTCTTTCACATAAATTGGTCGATAAATCGAAATAAGGTGATGTAAATCTTAAACAAGATCCACAGACACGGTACACCTACAGTACTGTGAATAAACCCAACAAGAGAATCACTTACACAGCCTGCGGCTCCTTAAATTTGCCTACTTGCTGGATGTGGTACATAAGATCACCACCATTAACATACTCCATCACAAAATACAGGCGATCCTATAACAAAAACACATCAAAAATAACATTTATGAAACTGTTAAGACAACCTTCAATGCTGCCCCTGTCTAAAAGGCTTTGTCTAAAAGTTTGTGCGTTTATTTTATCAGAATTTATTGAAATTATTTTGAGCTGTATCTTAGTGATTACTTAACAGATCTTAAAGGTTAAAGTTAACAAGAATAAACAAAGTTTGCTCTTGATTGTCATATGAGTACTTGTTCCTACTAGGGCTGCGCCATATTGTTGTTGAATATTGCGATAACGATATTTCTTGTGATAACATTTGCCTGGAGAAATTCTATTTTGTTAAGATTACAAAAAAATCATATACTTGTAATGATTGTACTAAAATATTTCAAACATATAAAATATTAAACATAAAAAATGTTCTTAAATCTAATTCAGGCAAAAAAAGGTGCAAACTTTTTGACTTTAAAATACAATGAATGATGAAAAATCTCAGTAGATATTCTGATTTCTGGTTTGGTTTTACCATAGACATGTGCATTACACAAAATAGACACACAAAATGCATTAATCTCAATTTTTTTATTCACATGTCACCACATGCAAGCATCTTAAAACTAGAGCATTATTTAAGTAAAACATTCCTTGCCCGTCTTTGTAAATGAAATAATAAAAAAAAAACATATACAGTCCTTCAATAATTGGTATGTAGTGGAAATACTAACACCTTGTCAACATTTACATAAATAAAGTAATTAAGAATTAACATGTAAACATTACTAACATGTAGGGATGCAACGATATAACATCAAATTTATTGACCTGCAGTCACATGCTTCCACAGCTCTTATTATATTACACTATATTTTTATATCTTATTATAAAATTATACTAACCCCAAACTTTTGACAGGTAGTGTAGCATGCAAAAAACGCTTGGCGCATAAAATATACTCAGGTTATCGCAGCTCTCTGGCGATATGGATATCACATACACTATTACTGTGATAACGATTATTCTTCAATATATCATGCAGCCCTACTTCGTACACATATTTCTCTAAAAGCACTCCACACATGCCAGCCAACTTAAACACTAATCACGGCAATTTAGCTTTAAAAAATACATACATAAATACAATCAGAGCGACTGATTATTTCAGACTACATGATTTTCAGGCAAACCTTGCAAATTGGGGCAAACATCAGTTTAAGTTTTATTTCTGGCTTCATTCTAATGTTTTTAATGACTAAAATATTTATTTAAATAACTTTATTAACATCATTTAAATTCGGAAAAGTACATGCATGATTATAAATATTATATTGTTGAACATTAAAGTTTTTGTATGTTTTTTTTTTTTACTTTTCAATGGTTGAATACAGATGCAAGGCATCACTAGAGAAAAGATTTGTTCTTGGCCGCATCTCAAATTTCTTCCTCTATAATAACAACAACAGCTGTATAATCACCTCACCATAAGAGGTCGCTATTGCCAAAGAAGAGTTTGCTTTCTTTTGATCAGTTTCATTTAGTGTTTTTCACTTTCTAATAATGTTACACTATAATGGTGGTTTGAATTCTAGATGTGGTTATATATATATATATATATATATATATATATATATATATATATATATATATATATATATATATATATATATATATATATATATATATATATATATTTTTTTTTTTGGTCATTTATTAATAATAAAAATGGATTAAAATGTATTAATATGTTCTGTGCATAAACTAAGTGTGCATTTTAAAATTCAGTGTCTCCTGTACATTTGATGTAAACAGTACATTCCATGACTAGTATTTGCCTTTCCATGTCTTTCATGCTAACACTGTACACCAGAGGGCAAATCATTGGTTTTATTATATGTATTATATATAACACAATTATACATTATACTACTAAGAATGACTTTTGCCTAAATCCTTTTTGCGACCAATGCAATGTCTATAGATTCCAACACCAAAGCACATTATATTAAAAAACCAAACATTATTTATATTATTATTTATTATTATGCATATTCAATCCTTCTAAGGCATTCTGATTTGCTAAAAGGCGGATGTTTGGTGTGCCGTGCCATTAGTGGGATTACCATTTAGCCCACAGCCAAAATGATGTCTAACAGAGGCTTCTGTTTGTTCTCAACGCGGGCAGTTGTGGCTGGCTAGATTCTTCCACCCTTGCTGGCCAGCAAAAGAATTGAATTGTATTCAAGAAGTTTATTTCCATAAAACACAAAAGAAAATAATTTTGTAATTTCTAATAAGATTGATATCTAATAATGAATATATTTTACATAAACATATTTGATATTGACAATGCAATCACTTTAAATGAAAGTGTCTTTGCATGATTATTCATGGTGTGAGTGTCTTACCACAGTCTGGAAGCAGGAATGCAGCTGGGTGAGGAATGGAGGCTTGTCCTGCTGAGCCAGTACTCGCTTCTCCACCATGGTGCATTCAACATCATCATCCTGGATGACCACATCCTTCTTCAGGATTTTTATAGCAAATAGTTCATCAGAAGACTTCATCTCTGCCAGCATGACCTGTGCAAGCAGACAACAAAAGCTTTCACTACCAGCAGTGAGGACCTTCGACAAAAAAATACTATACACTTTCACTGAGGGGGAAAAAACTTGGTCGTATAACACCTATATATTGTACTTATCTTTCTCCATGTGATTACAATACTTTACCCCTTGTATTTCATTGTATTATACATAACTTAATTTCTAAACTAATTGGGTTTAATTTCTTTGGATTACCTTGGTTGTTACAGACATCTAGTGAAATTTTCAAATAAACAGCACCTTTAGAAATAGATTTTTCTAAATATATTATATGAGAAAATAGGTGATGTGTTGAATACTTTTTTACCTTCTTAATGTTTCAGATCATCAAACTAATTAATATATTAGTCAAAGATAGCACAAGTAAACATCATGCAGTTTTGAAATGAAGTTTTTTTTTTTTTTTTTTTTTACATTACACATCATGCAGTTTTGAAATGAAGGTACATACTGTGGCCCTGTGTGAAAAAGTGTTTGACCCCTAAACCTAATAACTGGTTTAGCCACCCATAGCAGCAACAACTACAATCAAGCTTTTTCAAAAACTTACAATGAGTCTGTTACAGTGCTGCGGAGGAATTTTGGCCCGCACATCTTTGCAGAATTGTTGGTGGGTTTTCTTTTTGAAGGTTATGCCACAGCATTTCAATTGGATTACGATCAGGACTTTGACTAGGCCACTCTAAAGTGTTAATTTTGTTTTTCTTCAGCCATTGAGAAGTGAAGATGCTGGTGTGCTTTGGATCATTGTCCTGCTGCAGAACCCAAGTTAGGTTCAGCTTGAGGTCACTAACATTTGGCTGGACATTCTCCTTCTTGATATTATGCTACACAGTAGAATTTATGGATCCATTTATAACTGCAAGTTTTCCAGGTCCTAAAGCAGAAAATAGCCCCAGACCATCACACTACCACCACCACATTTTACTGTTGGCATGATATTTTTTTGTTGAAATACGGTGATCAACTTCTGTCAGTCCACAGAGTATTTTCCCAAATGATGTCTAGCCTTTGAGAATGTTTTGGTATATTCACTTTGTAGGGCAGGTCATAATTAAGAGATTTCTTGATTGCGAACAGGTGTGGGAGTAATCAGGCCTGGGTGTGGCTAGGGAAATTGAACTCAGGTGTGATGAACTAGAATTAAGCTATTTTTCAACAGTAGGGGTTGGAAGTGCATACTTTTTTTTTACACTGAGCTATGCCATTTTGCATTCAGTTTTACCTTACGAATATATATATGTATATATGTATATATATATATATATATATATATATATATATATATATATATATATATATATATATATATATATATATATATATATATATATATATATATATATAATTTAAAAGAGGACAGACAGCATTTTACGAACTGTAACTTCATTTATATCAATAGTGAATAAAGAGCTGTGTGCCATTAGTATTATTACTATGATAATTGGTAAGTGGCTGGAAACTCACCTTTCCAAAGCTGCCTTTTCCCAGTACTGCCAAGAAATTAAAATCTGAGAGCTTGACATTGTCCACATTGCTGGAAAGTATACTGGACCCACTGTCATCCAAAGGGGTAATGTTTTTTTTGGGAGGACCCAATTTGGCTATCTGCACACAGACAAAAAATAATTGTATAAACAAACAAAGAAATTGAAACTGAAAATTTCAGATGCTTGAAAAATGGTAATTCATTGGGAAACCCATATGCAAGGGCTGATGATGGAGTTGGAACATGTTTTCTGAAATATATAGGGTATGAATAGACCTTAGTCAGGGTAGATTCTACATAATAATAATAATAATAATAATAATAATAATAATAATAATAATAATAATAATAATAATTATTATTATTATTATTATTAAACTATTATTAAACTACTATTATCATTATTATTATTACTACTTTATTTTAGTATTATTATTACTATTGTTTGAATGCAAATAAGGGTGTAATAAAGATAAACAAAAATAAATTTGATTAATATCAGATTATATACTGTCTCAACAATACATTTTAATGTGGCTATATTTTCAACTCACTAATTTCTTTGTGACAAGCTGTCAAATCACATTGAACAGATGTCTACCCAGACTGGGGTCTGTCAATCTTTAGAGCTGCAGCCAAAGAAAGCACAATGCACTCTTTGTAGCATCATTTAAAATTTCTGCCAATGTCCTGCAACCCAAACCATATACGAGTTTGATTCAAAATTTGCCTTCCTGCTTAGTTTTTGGTAGTGTCCATGCAGTTTTCTAAATCGAATGAAATTCCCTCAATCGCAGCATGCAGGAGTCAGTCAGCGGGCCAAGATTCTCTGCCAAGCTGGACTAGGCAGCCTTGAGCTCAAACTACAACAGCAGCACACAATTGACTTTATTATATATCTGATTACAGCTAACTTACTGCATTTACCAGATTCTTTCCTTTTCCTTTGGATGAAAGCTCCAAATAAAGGCAGTAATATATTTGGACACTTTTTTACCCTACACTGAGCCTACCACTCACTTCATTGCCTGGCATAGCTGGTGAATCATTCAAACCCAAGACAGCTCATGCATCCACTGAGATGGACAATCCCAACATTATTGGCCAAGTAAGTTTGTAAACGCTATAGTGAAACCATTGGTTGGAACGTCTAAGATGAGAGTGAGCATAAGAAAAAAATTGAAGTCCTTCTATAAAGCTTTTATAAGCACGTTCTGAAGTTGAAAATAGTCTTCAACTTCATTGCTTTAAGCAGTCCTTTGATTTGGTGCTTAAGAATTACAGAAAATAAAAACTGGCACACCAGGTACCGTGAAGTGTTTTTAGGTGCTTACATGTAGATTGCTTAGGTGAGCACTTCAAGACTGTGTAGCTATGGTGAACATAATGCATGTGTGTCTTACGTAGGACATTACAAATGAGTAAAACCCCAGCCCATCATAGGCACTAACATGAGGTGTTGATACTCACAGTAAGCTTTTGTGACTCTGGATTTAATAAGGATAAAGATACTGCTCTGTGAATGTCCAACTTAAAATGAAGAGTTTAGACGGAAAAGCCTCTAAGAAGATTCTGTGTCTAGGTTCAGTGATTTAATTTTTATGGTAAAGAATTAGTCATTTTCATTGCATTTAACGTCAAACAACTGAACCTTCCATACTGTTCCAACAAAAACTTGACTGCATTCTACAGCGTGGACACTCTGGGTGTTGAAAAGCTCTGCAGGTCATATAACAGATCATCCATCCAAGCAGTTTCCCTGCCTTTGAAAATGCAGGAATAGTACTTTGCTCAAGTACTGTATGACCCTCAAGGGGTAAGAATGGATGCTAAAGACACATATGATCTAAACAGTGGCCTTCATTTGTTCTAAAAAGTCGAAGGTAATGATTTGTCCTTTTTTGAAGAAGAAGAATTTGTTGCACAGGCTTGCCTGAGGTGCACAGAAGTGTATGGGCAACAGTAAAGTACAATAATATTATCACTGGTCACTTTTTCAGGCAAACCTGGCTAAAAACAGGTTGGACCCCTTTTTATTTTTTAAACCGTTATTTTACCAGAAAAAACTAAAACAAAACTTGAGATTTGTAATCTCTTTATCAAGAGTTTCCCTTCGGAACTGCCTTTAAAGGGATAGTTCACCCAAAAATGATTTACAAACTATTTACTCACACTCAAAGCGTTCTAAAGATTGAGTTTCCTTTTTTGTTAACAAAATAAAGAAGAGATTTTGAAAAAAAGTTAAAAATGTGAAATTATTGACTTCCATAGTAGAAAAAACAAATTCCATGAAAGCCAATGGTTACAGGTTTCCAAATATCTTATTTTGTGTTTTGCAGAATGAAGAAACTCATAAAGGTTTGAAACAAGGATGAGTAAATGATGATAGACTATTCATGCTTGGGCAAACTATTTCCTTAACACTTTAAAGGATTGATGCAACAAGGTATTGGAAACGTTCAGAGATCTTGGTCCTTGGACGTCTGGATATACAGTGTGGTCCTCACACTGTATATGCTCTCATATTCAGACTATTCACTGTAAAACCTAAATAAAGTTTTACAAAGAAACTCAAGACAATCAGCAGCTTCTAAAATGCTCAGACCAGCCAATTTGGAACCAACAACCATGCCATGTCACATAAATCACATTTACATCTATGTCCCATTATATATTTGCATTAACAAGCAGTTGATCATACTGTGTGTACTCAATACACAGCCACTGAGCATATGCCTGCAACACCCCTTTTCAGAAATTGTTAACAATCTATGCACACATTTAAGGCTCTGCCCCATAAGTACACAACAGGTTCTCTGCAAGAGTTTTTCACATTCTCACATATTTAAAGATGAAGCTGGATTAATGTAGCGACCATTTGATAAAAAAACAAAAGTGATGCAGATGAACTGGACACAAAACCAGCCAGCCAGCCAAACAACACACATAACTTCACTCTGCTGCTGACACGCACCTGCTCAAGGTCCTCTAATGTCTCATCCTGAAACCACATGACAGGGATAAACAGAGATATACAGTACATGCAAAAATGCAACCCACATATGTGAAGAGGAACAAATAATATTTCTCTAATCCTCCCACCCAAGGTAAATGGCATTTATCTTGGACAAAGTCTAACTACTTAGTACTGTACAGTATGTGGGTACAAATGAGAAAGCCTGGGTTAATGGGCATCTTAATTGCCAACACGTAAGAACTATTTTCTGATTGGGGGTTTCTCAACTGCCGACTCTGTTGATGACATCTTGCTCTCTTCAGTTGGAAGTCTGTCAAACACACTGATTTAAATGATGGAGGGGTTTCATAATGAACAACTTCCTTTGAATTTTTAGGGCATTGAAAAAAGCAATAAAAATCTACAGTAAAAAATAAACACTAAAACCCACAACTAAAAGCTTATGTTTAGCTGCTTAAGCAGAGGATGACATTCAATGATTAATTAGTTTTATTTCAATCATAAAAACAGGGGAAAGTTATAACAAGGAAAGTTATCACTGCCATCATCTGGCAAAACAAGGGATAACAAGAAAACTCTCATAGTTCTCATAATCAAATGTGTCTGACATGGTATTGAGCACCACATCAAGTGTGCAACTGGCTATAAATTTTTATGGGTCTAGACATGAACAGCTCCAAGGCAGTATATAATGTATGTGCTTATGAAAACCATCAGTACGTGTGAGCTATTGTATGAAGGATACAAAAACAAACATAAAAAAAAACAAACAAACAAAACAAAAAAAAAAAAACAGCTAGCTACTCAAATTATGTAATCAGATTACTTTTTCCAAGTAACTAGTAAAAAACTGTTCTTTCTCATTTCCAAGAAAGTATTAGTCAAAAAACAAACAAACATTTTACCAATTACTCTTTTCTCATTTATTGACTGACAGCTCTCCAGTCCCCATGTTGAGAGAAACCAGGAGTAAGCTCAGATGCATTGTGTTTGATGTATAAATATGATTACTTATTGAATAATAACTTGGGTTCTACTGCAATTTAAATGTGAACATCTATTTTCTTATCTCGCTTGCACAAAAAAAGATTCAATATTCTTAAAATAAAAAAAAAAACCCAAAACAGTAAAGAGCAAATTCGGATTATTCGTAGATGAAGAGTGTTAAGATTTTTTCAGGCATTCATTTTTTCATGGAACCCAGAAAGGTTTGTTTAAGCTTCACCCCCATATGTACAAAATTTGTCTTAAGTACTCTAACCATTTATTACATATAGTTACTTTTTTTTGAAAAAGAAAAACAAAACAAAATGTAACAAGTTATTTTAAAAGTAACTTTCCCCAACATTGATTCTAACAGGTCAGCTTAGTTAACCTGTTAAGCAGATGCAAAATCAGAGTTACATAATGTTTCTCTAATGAATATAGCAAAGTATTTTACAGTATGTTTGCTGTGTTGTTTAGTAGTCCAATCCTGAGTGTCTAAAAATTTATTGATATTTGCCAAACTGCATATTTTAGTCATTAAAGTAAAAAAAAAAGGGAAAACGCTCTGGTTACTAATGTAACCCTCATTCCCCGAGGGGGGAACGGAAATGCTATAGTGGATTTAATCTAATTATGGGCAATTTCATTCAGAAAGCCAATTATCTGAAAGAGTATGTAAATGGGCCAATGAAATGCCAATGAATTGGCAGCATCAGCTTGCACACCTGATGCTTGTTGCAATCCATTTAGCAATAAAATTACAGGAAAATCAAGAAGAAGCATCCTTTTTAAGCTGAAGAGACTGAAACTCACAGTTAAGGAACAATCATTATGGCGATGCATTATAGCATTTCCGCTCCCCCCCTCGGGGAACGAAGGTTACTTTAGTAACCAGAGCGTTCCCCTTTGGATGGGGAACTTCAATGCTATAGTGGATTTTAACCACTTATGGGAAATGTCTGGAAAACGCCTTAATGACTGCACCTTACCTCCACCTCCGATGAGAGGCTAGCCAGGCAAGCATGAGCGCACCTGCATCATAGAGAGGCGCGGTCTTGCAACGTCTTCCCTGGCCCTTACTTATCCCACTTCAATAGAAGATTTATGGATTTAGATATATATTTTTTGGGAGCCGCAAGTGTCTAGGTAATTTCTAGGAATTTAATATGACAGTACATTGGGAAAGCATCCAGTCCCAATAGGGAGGACACTGCGGAGGCCACCTGCTACCCAAGTGGGGCAATATGGTGGCAAAAGAGTATATGGACTAGCCCTGAGAAGGGGGAGTACACATATAATAAGATAGTTAGCGGAGAGGGAAGACACGGGTCCGCCTGTGAGGGGAACTGCACCGTGGCTGAACAGGCATATGGGATCGCCTAGCGGGGATCACGCATAGCAAGCACCTATACCCAAAACGCGGGCTGACCAGAGGGCAGACCTACAACGTAATGGGCCAGCGAGAGTCAGTGCTGGGGGCCTCGGAGGAATTTCTGCAGGGCTCACCTAAGCGGGGAACTTTACTGACAGAGTGAATAAGCGCACGTATCTCCGTGTTAGGGAGAATGGCGCAGCAAGCGTGTTTCAACACCTTAACCGAGTTGTTTCCTCAATCACCAAGGTTTACCTAATACCCTTGAGGAAACCAGCTTCAATTGCAGATTGTAAAACCTTGCAAATTGTATTAGGTGTCGCCCAGCCCGCAGCTCTACAGATGTCTGTAGCGTGCACGCGCTCAAGAGAATGCAATGCTCCGAGTGGAGTGTGCATGCACTCCTGGGGGACTTGGTTCGCCCAGGCTCTGGAAAGCGAGGGAGATGGCATCCACTATTCATCGGGTCAACCTCTGTTTCGATAGGGCACTTCCCTGCTGTCGACCACTATAACAGACGAAGAGCTGCTCAGATGATCTAAAGCTCTGAGTGCGGTTCAGATAAATTCGCAAAGAGCGAACTGGACAAAGTAATGAAAGGGCTGGGTCTGCCTCCTCTAGGGGCAGCGCTTGCAGGCTCACTACCTGGTCTTAAAATGGTGTGGTAGGAACCTTGGCCACATATCCCGGGCAGGGTCTCAGGACAATGTGAGAATAAGCTGGCCCGAATTCCAGGCAGGAGTCACTGATCGAAAATGTCTCCAGGTCTCCGACCCTCTTAATCGATCCCAACACAACTAGCAGAGCTGTCTTCAGGGACAGAAATCTTAAAGATACTGAGTCGAGTGGTTTTAAGAGATCTGTACGCAGGCTCATGAGAATGAGGGTGAGATCCCAAGAGGGCATGAGAGGGGGGGTGGGGTGGATTTATTCGCCTAGCGCCCCTGAGGAACCGGATGATGAGGATATACCTTCCCACGGTGCTGCCAGCCACCGAGTCATAATGAGCGGAGATGGCAGCCACATAACTTTGAGTGTGGAGGGCGACAGTCTGCTCTCCAGCTTCTTTTGGAAGAAAAAAAGCACAATGCTGATCTGGCAATTTTGGGGGTCTTCTCTGCGAGAGACGCACCATTCAGTGAATAGACTCCACTTCAGGGCGTAGGCATGCCTCGTGGAGGGGGCTCTAGCCTGAATGATGGTATTAACCACCGCAGTTGGTAGGTTACCCAAGTCTTCCTCGCATCTAAGGACCACACGTGGAGGTTCCACAGATCGGGGCGAGGGTGCCAGATGGTGCTCTGTCCCTGAGAGAGTAGGTCCTCTCTTAAAGGGATCTGCCAGGCGAGGGCTGTCGCATGGAGAGAGATCTGAGGGGTGCAATTAACAAGACCTGCTCCTCGTCCTCCCTGACCTTGCACAGTAATTGCGCGAGGAAGCTCACTGGGGGAAACGCATATTTGCGCATGCACCGAGGCCAGGTCAGGGAAAAAAAACAACTGGCAATGAGCGTTCTTGGGGGAAGCAAACAGATCGATCTGGGCTTCCCGGAATCGCTGCCATATCAGCTGAACAGATTCGGGGTGGAGTCTCCATTCTCCAGGACATAAGAGTGCGTCGGCTGCCCGGTTGAGCTTGCCTGCAATGTGAATGGCGTGCAGCGATTTTAGCTGCGTATGACTTCAGCGGAGCAGACGGCGGGCGAGCTGAGATATGCTGCAAGAGCGAATACCACCCATGCAGTTGATATACGCTGCCGCCTCCGTGCTGTCCGTCCTGACCAGCACGTGCTGCTGCTCCAGCACCGGAGAGCGAGGAACACTGCCAACAGCGATTAATATGCCAATGCAACTGGGTTCCTTTCCACAGGCCCGCAGCTGCATGCCCGCAACACACA
Organism: Danio aesculapii; assembly: GCF_903798145.1. Lineage (NCBI taxonomy): Eukaryota > Metazoa > Chordata > Actinopteri > Cypriniformes > Danionidae > Danio > Danio aesculapii. Next base: position 20,198,701 of record NC_079440.1, on the reverse strand, counting down.
GCCACCCAGCCCGTGCTGGAATCATCTGTTGAAACAACAACGAGACTGGACGACTGTCCTAGAGGCACTCCGGCCTGTAGGAACAAGGGGTCATTCCAAGGGCTGAGGGCGCAGCGACATAGTGCAGTAACAGTGACTTGGTGTGTGCCCGCGTGCCATGTGTGTCTGGGGACTCGATTGTGAAGCCAGTGCTGAAGTGATCTCATATGGAGTAATCCGTGCGGCTTGACAGTGGCTGCGGATGCCATATGTTTCAGGAGCCTCAGAAAGGGTTTCAGTGGGACCACTGTTTTGCTGTCGAACTCTCTCAGACAGTTCAGCATTAGCTGAAACATTAGCTGTCATGGTGACCGAGTCCAGCTCCAGATCCAAAAGAGATCCTCTGCACGGGGGCGAGTTTGCTCTTTTCTCGGTTGACTTGAAGCCCCAACAGGTGGAGGTGCTGAGCAGCTTGTCTCTGTGCATAATCAATTGCTCCCGAGAGTGAGCAAAATTCAGCCAGTTGTCGAAATAATTGAGTATGCGGATGCCCGCGAGCCGAAGGGGCACTAAGGCACCATCCACGAGCTTGGTGAAGATGCGCGGAGACAGAGAGAGCCTGAAGGGGAGGACATTGTACTGCCAGGCTTGACCTTCGAACGCAAACCGAAGAACTGATGGTGGCGTGGATGAATGGAGACATGGAAGTATGCGTCCTTCAGCACTATTGCTGCAAACCAATCCCGAGGATGAACACACCGGAGGATGCGCTTCTGCGTGAGCATTCTGAATGGCAGCTTGTGCAGAGAGCGGTTCAAAATGCGCAGATCTAATATTGGCCGTGACCCATTGCTCTTTTTGGGAACGATGAAGTACGGGCTGTAAAACCCGCTTTCCATCTTGACTGGAGGGACCGGCTCGATTGCATCCTTCGCCAGGAGGACAGGGGACCTGGTGAAATACACACCTGTTAACTTGGGGGGCCGTTTTGCTAATTGAATTGCGTAGCTGAGTTTGAATGTGCGTATGAGCCACCGCAAAGGGCTGGCCTGCACTAACCAGGATGGCATAGCTCTAGCTAATGGACTCATCGCTACAATCGCTGACGTACCAGCAGTGGGGCAGCGTGGAGTGGGTGTGCTGATCCGGGAAGCGATGGGGTCCCGCGGAAGAGCTGGAGGCGAGAGATTCACTCTCACCTTGCACCCAAGCTCCGGAGAGGGGGCTTGAGGAGTGGGAGAAAGGAGAAAGTTTTTTAAGCGCCGTTGGATGAAGAGCCCGGCCCCCTCTTCTCCAGATGGCCCGCCTCAGGAGCGCTTTGCAGTCTGTTTTACTGGACTTAGCAGCACCCTGGAGCGGGGAGCGCTGGTTATCTGCTAGGTGCTCGACGCTGCCGCTTGGCCGGAGGCGCAGGTGGGGCAGCTCTCGTAGACAAGCGCTCTCGGCGACAAGCAGTGGATGTGGATGGTTCGGCAGGGGGGGAGCGGTCTTACATCCCCGCCGATAGATAACTCTCATCGTATCTGACTGCACCGCTGTGAATTCTTGGGTAAATCCACAGACGGTGTCGCTGAACAGGCCAGCCTGGGATATGGGGGAGTCAAGAAAGTGAACTTTGTCGACTCTGCGCATATCTTTGCCAGGTTTTAGCATGAGGTGGCGTTCCTGGACCACTAATGCGGCCATCGTCGTTCCCAGGGCACACGCAGCGGACTTGAGGTCTGTGGAGCTCAATCGGGTGCAGTGTGGGGCTTGTAACAAGCCTGGGTCAGAACCACCCTCGTGCAGCTGGGCCAGCGGCGCGCATGGACCCTAGTGTGCAGGGTGGAGGCAGCCTGGCTCTGGCTCCGGGGAGGCAGAAAACCGTCAAACTTTGGACTGGAGACGAGGCAGACTCCAGCAGAAAGAGGCACCATGCGGGCCTGCAGTGGCACACTCAATCTGGGGAATCGACCCGTACACTCTGGCTGCTCCACCATCAAGGCGGAGGCGCACACAGATCGGGCAGAGAAAGTTACCCTCCAAGACTGCGTGAGCCCACTGTGCACTTCCGGGAAAAAGGGATGGAAAGCTAGAAGGCCTTGCCTTTTTTCCTCCACATACACCCATCTAGTCGGTCCGGCTGCGGGGCTGGGGGATAAACCATCTCCAGGCCCGCGGCTGAAGCAGCCCGGTAATGCACGATTATCATGTCTGTTTCTAGATCCACCTAGAGGGAGGGAACCCTTTATCAGCCAATGACACCCCGCCTCCGATGCAGCAGTGGATATCTGAGCCTCGGTGTCATCAAGTGAGAGGGCGGAGCCATCCGAGGACGGAGCGCTTCTCTTACTCGAAGCATGGATGGAGTGCGTGAAGGAGCGAGAGGTCCACAAGCCTGAGTGCGGCAGATTTACTCCCACTGTAACCCTCAGATCTGCCAGAGTGCCCAGCCGTGGAGCGGGAGACAACTGGGGTGGGTGGCTCTTTTGCAAGAGCGACCCACGATCTTAACTGCACAACAGACATGCCACCGTAGTGACAGCATGCACTGCCCATGAGCACCGCATTAACAAGCTGGACCCCAGACATGCAACGCAGTGCTCGTGCCCATCATCCGGGGACAGGAAACCACTGCATCCAGAAACGCACGGTCGGAGCGATGTCCTGAAAACGACACGCTGCACGACTGTGTTACTCTTTTAGGTGAAAGTGCAATATACAAACCGCTCTGGAGGACCGGACCCAAAGAATGCCAGGCAAGGGAGAAAACCCAGCTCGACTGTCTGCCGCCACGTGTATCACACTCTGGACCGGGAGACCGCTCTCGTTCGCTCGGAATCGCTGATGATCAGCAGGAGGAACCCTCATCAACTTTCTCAGAAGGCTGTGAAGTCTCTGAAGAAAAAAGGATGCCTCTCCTTGCTTTCCCTGTGCTTTTATTGCTAAATTGATTGCAACAAGCATCAGGTGCGCAAGCTGATGCTGCCAATTCATTGGCACTTCATTGGCCCGTTTACATACTCTTTCAGACAATTGGCTTTCTGAACGAAATTCCACATAAGTGGATTAAATCCACTATAGCATTGAAGTTCCCCATCCGAAGGGGAACAAAAGGATTACATTTTCATCCTTTATTTAAAAAGAGCTTATTGTTACAGTGGTAATTGTGTACGTTGGTTCAGCCCCAGGTTATGTTTGCACATAAGGAAAATTAAAAAGTCACCTCAAACTTCTGTCGGAGTTCAGTATTGGGGTCATCTTCATCTGGAATGGGCACATTATAGTACTCCCCCTCTTCCTGGTTTAACATTTTGTACCTGCATGACAGATGGTAAGTTATTACTAAGCATTTATGGTATTTTTAACATATTTCAGATCCCTAGAGTTCTATTTACTGCCTAAATATTATTCTGTTAAATGAATTTTCTGACTAAGTCTGCAAAGCTACATGTACTTCACTTCTCATATTATATTCAATAGCTTGAAGTACTCCATAATCACACAACATAAATCTAAATTGCAAATCTTTATAAGGTAAAAGATAACAAAATATATCAGACAGAACATAAATGAAGAAAACTTAAAAATTAAAAAGCTACTGAATAATAAAGACAATTTTTAGTTGAAACCGAGGTCGTTGGTATTCAACTAATGCATTAAATGCATTCTTACCAGCCACATACTGGGGACTTCATGAGCTCAGACACACCAAAAGACATTGAGCCCATGAAGTCATTGCGGGTGGTTCTGTCCCAGTCCCACACCTCCACAGACAGTCGGCGGTCCTTATCTGCCGGCTTCAGCTTACTGGAACACAAAGTTGCAAAAAGATGAAGCATTATACAAATTTTAATACATTTGATAGGATGAAATCAAATGGATATGTTTCTAGAAAAGGCCTTTTGTGCAATGCACTGATATAGTTAATAAGAATGCAATGATTAGCCGATTTCACTATTAACCATGCTTTAATTCATTACGGTTAATTAATCGCAAACTCTTCTCAACGCCGCGTTTATGTTGCATGGAACAAAACTGCTGCAACTAAACAAAGTTTAGACAGCTGTGCGCTAGTTTAAAATTCTGAGTTTATACCGAGGCTAATACGCACGCACATTGGATTAACTATAGCAGTAGGCTGTTCACATATTGTGTCTTTTCCGCGCACAAGTTCATTATATAGGAGCGGTGCATGCACGGCTTGCAAGCGGACTGACGCACTCGGATTAATTACACAGTAGAAATGATCTCACGCTGTAGTGGTGAGAGTTGTGCGTAGCTTTCAGTACAATGTAATCAAAAGATATATTATATGAATTATTACAAAATATTTAAATGATTATGTATGTATAAACGCAGATGATAACAACAGATCATTTAAATTAAATTAACATTATACAAATATTATTTTTCATTTATTCTTATTTTTATATATTTATTCATTGTTCTGTCGTTTATTTTCTTTGTAAAATTATCACTCATGTTTAAATCAAAAACTTTTTCATTTCTTTTTAAGTCCAAAGAGAGAAATGGACTATTGTTTGTTCTTTCATTAATATTTTGTGCTGTATTATTTGGTTACTGAGCAGCAATAAACAACACTTTAAAATATAAGCAGTTTTCTTGTGATTTTCTAAACTAGTAGTGGTTTTGAACTTAATAAAAGCATAATAAACGTGATAACAATGAAACCATGATTATTCTTCAGACTATAATCATACAACTAAAATCTATAATTGTTGCATCCCTAATTGTTATGCAGTTCAAAACAACATATGAATATGTCTGAATGTAGAGGAAGCCTACTTGAGCAATACACTGATTTTGTTGTGCCTCAAAATACAACTTTTGAATATGTTTGTAAAAAAAGCCACATTGTACAATGCCGTGATGTTGTGTAGTTTCAAAATAAAACATATTAACGTTTTAATGTAGAAAAAGCCAACATGGGTGTCTTAAGGAGCAAAAATACAGCATATGGGGTCTTATATTGCTGTTGTGTCATCACTCATATTGCAAGTCATTTCTCTCCAGCCCCTCATTTGGGATGCTTTTCATGAACTGGCCCCCATGACAAACTAATTGAATGAATAGCCCTTCTCTACAGTAAACTTGTATAGAGCAGCAGATCTTATACAACTGATAACATTAATTATCAGGGAGTTAAACATCAATAAATAATATAATGATCATTTACATCAAATCTTGAGTAACAGGATATAACATTATAAGACTCACAATGTAAACGTTTCGTTCCAAGTTGGATTCAGGGAAGAACGGATGGTTTTTGTTTTCTGTTTTGTCTCATTTTTAGGGTCTGGAATCAACTTGAGTTTAACATATGGATCAGACAATCCATTCGGGTCCATCGGAATCAAGTTCTTGCCTTCACCAACTGTAACAGAACAACATGCCATAAGAGAGAGAAAATCAGATCATGAATAAAATACTAAATAAATAAAAAAACACAGAAGAGCAGGATAATATAAACTGTGACATAACACAAACAACTTATGTAATGTACTGCATGTATATAATTATGTGTTATGCAATATAAACAGACTGTGAATGTAATTAACTGCAGTAAGTATCACAATCAGGGTACATAGAAAACACTTAGATCAGGCTCAACCTGTCAGAGGAGAACTCCATATAGGTAATTGATGTTCTCTGTTGAATGATTGCAAACTTGAATGCATTTCATAACAGTTTAGACACACACACACACACACGTACACAAACACACACAGTAGATAAGTCAACAAGGAAACCCTCAGAAAGGTTAAACTTTGAATATCTAAATATGTCTACTCAAAAGGCATATGCAAACATGTGGTGTGCCACTGATATCTGTGACAATACAATGAAATGCAAGTGGCATAATAAAAAAGATATGTATATTTAAAACAAATAATTCAATAGTGGAAGATCTGCAGAGGAACTATTCTGTGACAGACTACAAATCGAACACACAATTTTTCAGCAAATGCAAATGTCACCATTGACAACCACAATGCCTGAACTATCTGAGTTAGACTGGTAGGAGGCGCCCTACACTTTCATTACACCACGTCTATGTGTTTCTCTTCACATGCATTCATTCTTTCTTAGAAAACAGTTATTGACAATATATAAGTCTGGCAGAATGTAAATGTGTGATCCTTATTTCTCAGCATGTGTCATTCGAAAATTTAAAAGAGCTTCAATTCAATTGGTCATAACAAAAAGTGCATGGACAGACTGAAATTCAATTGGCACAACTCAGCCAAATGTGTGAAAGTGAATGTGGATGAAACATAAATACCCTTAACTTATAGATGGTATACAGGGAAATTCAGAAAAAAATAGTGCAGGTATGTCTGTAGTAGGAGAGAGTATGCAAATGTATGAAAATGTTTTTCAAATGTTGAAAGTCTCTGCGACATTAAATGGAGTCCACAAACAGATTAAAAAAGTTACACCCATGGGCCACCACTTTAAAATAAATATGCATTACTGGCATATTTATCTTCTACTAAGAGTAAATATTTCATAGCTCTTTAAAGGCACTTTAAACAGACACTAATGTGACAACATCAAAAGCATTCAATATGGCTAAAAGTACAGTATATGGATTGCAGGGATGACAAATCTTAATGCTAAATCCCACAGTGACATTCTACAGAATTATCTGCTTTCAAAAGAATGAGAAAGGCTTTTTACAGTATACATATATAGTATATGAAAGTGCCTGTGCAATATTTAGAAAGTGAAGTCCATGTAAAAATATGAGTCTGTTGTTTGCTTGATTTTGATTGGCTGATGAATATTCTAAATGTGCAATTTTTTGTCATGGAAACACACAGTTAAAGTAGTTCCAGGCAGGGATTGACCGCATTACAGTTCCATTTCACTATGTTAATCATTTCAGTAATTTCAAATCCTACAACTGTCAAAAACCAAGTCAAAACAAAACAAACTGCTTCCCTGTGTGAGATCTTACACATCTCACCCAAAGCCTTCTAAGGAAAAAAGTGAAACAATTGTGTTCAAATGGAACATCTGAACCAAGGTTATAATAGTTTTGAATTTTTCATTAGTTTCAGTTTCTATTTCGTTTTGACTTTTTGTTTTCAAATTCAGTTAGATTTAATTACTTTTTAGAGGCAGATTTACTAGTTTTTATTAGTTTCTATATTTTGAAATTGCTTAGTTTTAGTTTAGTTTTTTTTAGTTTCAGTATTAGTTTCAGTTTTTTTTTCTAAATGAGGATATTTGTTGAGTGCAAGATTTAAAATCATCAGAATAAATAATGTATAATAAAAACTCAGCCATACATTTTTGATACCTTTATTCAGAGGACACATGACCACTACCATCTACCCATCCTCAAATTCAAATACAACAACCCACAAGATAGCAGCCTTAAGTACAATATGTGTGCAAGGCTGCTTCTGAGGTAAGATAAACAGTAGTGATGGAAAGTTCAGATATTTACCGCGTATGTTAGGACTCAACATATTAAAATGATGTAGTCAGAATTAGCTGGTCAGGCTGGGAGATGATCGGCTAAAACCAGCTGGTTTTAGCTTGTTTTAGCTGGTCATTTTCCAGCCTGACCCGCTAAGACCAGGCTGGAAACGGCTAGAAACCAGCCTGGAAGTGGCCAAAACCCCTCTAAAACCAGCCTGGTCAACCAGCTAAAACCAGCCTAGGCTGGTTAAGGCTGTTTTTTTCAGTAGGGATAGTATAAATGAGCAATATCACACGAGTAGCAGTGTGATATGGCTGTATATCGCCACATGTGTTGTCTCGAGGCCGCAGACTGCCTGCTTTAATGTTCCATCAATGACGATATACAGCCATATTGATCTGCTACAAGAGTGATATTGCGTATACAACAGTTCGACAGTATAATTATGTATATAAAAAAGATCAAATACAGAGGGTCTCAAAAACCTTTTTGTAAGAGAAACTACAGTACCTTCTTCTGCCATTCATACACATCTTCAGCTGACATCAGAACAGCAGAAACCGTTGCTATTTTCTAAACATCACTTTAGAGCTTGTTTTGAATGATTTTTAGCGTAATATCTAAAGTAATGACAAAACAGGTGATTTTGCTCACATTTTAAGATTATAAGGCTGAACGGCATGAAATGCCATTAGTGTAGAGACAATTCTCAGCATTTCTCTGTTGCAATCGGGAGATCACAATAATTAACCCCTAAAAAGCCAAAGCACGGCAAACACTACCAGATTACTACAGTATAAATACAGCACTACAACATACAAAAGAGATATCGACTTAGAATGACACTTACCAGTTTTCTTATAATTTGATCAGCTGTAGTTAGAAACTAGATATTAAAGTTTGAAGACAAACTTTATGGTGGCTTGAAAAGCCGAGTCTAAAAGTTTGAAGTCGTTTTAAAGTGTAAATAACTGAAGCAGTTTTTATGAAGTTTGAAACAGTCGGCATAGATAAGTACATATATGTTAGCATGTTTCTAGGTTGTTGCTAGGCGGTTGCTAAAGTATTCTGAGTGGTTGCTAGGCAGTTGCTAACATAAATTAGCATGATTCTAGCATTAATTAGCATGTTACTAGCATGTTTCTAGCATGAATTAGCATGTTACTAGCATGATTCTAGCATGAATTAGGAAGTAACTAACATGATTCTAACATGAATTAGCATGTAACTAGCATGATTCTACCATGAATTAGCATGCGTCTAGCATGAATTAGCATGTAACTAGCATGTTTCTAGCATGAATTAGCATGATTCTACCATGAATTAGCATGTAACTAGCATGATTATAGCATGGATAAGCATGTTTCTAGCATTAATTAGCATGTTACTAGCATGATTCTAGCATGAATTAGCATGTTACTAGCATGATCCTAGCATGAATTAGCATGTTACTAGCATGATCCTAGCATGAATTAGCATGTTACTTGCATGTTTCTAGCATTAATTAGCATGTTACTAGCATGATCCTAACATAAATTAGCATGATTCTAGCATGAATTAGCATGTTACTAGCATGACTTAGCATGTTACTAGCATGATTCTAGCATGAATTAGCATGTTGTTAGCATGATTTTAGCATGTTATTAGTGTATTTCTAGCATGAATTAGCATGTTACTAGCATGAATTTGCATGTTATTAGCATGATTCTACCATGAATTAGCATGTTTCTAGCATGAATTAGCATGATTCTAGCATGAATTAGCTTGTTACTAGCATGAATTAGCATGTTACTAGCATGATTCTAGCATGAATTAGCATGTTGTTAGCATGATTCTACAATGAATTAGCATGTTACTAGCATGAATTAGCATGTTGTTAGCATGATTCTAGTATGAATTAGCATGTTACCAGCATGTTACTAGCATAAAGTAGCAGGTTACTAGCATGATTCTAGGATGAATTAGCATGTAACTAGCATATTAGCATGAATTAGCATGTAACCAGCATGATATCAGTATGTTACTAGCATGATTCTAGCATGAATCAGCTTGTTTCTAGCATGAATTAGCATGGTGTTAGCATGAATTAGCATGATACTAGCATGACTAGCATGTCACTATCGTGTTGCTAGCACCTTTCTAGGAAGATTAGCATGTCAGTAGGAAGTTTAAACTGTATGCATGTGTTAGAATAGCTAGTCACAGTCTCTGGGACAGTTGCTAGGGTGCTGAAATTGGTTGCTAGGGAGTGGCTAGTAAGTTAAAAAGTCACCAGTTATTGGCTGCTGGCTAGACTGAGTTAAATGAGTCCAGTTAGAAGTCTGTGTGTCTGATGCAGAGTTATGAGCTCACAAAGTTTGACCCAATGTTAAGTCAATGGGACTTTTGGGATTTTTCTGGGTCGTTTTTCGGAAAACCCAAAGTCGGATCAGTTAGAAAAGATATAGCAACCCGAGTCAGACCAGTTTGAAGGTTTGACGAAAGTTTGAAGTATGTAGCTTGAAAGGCCTAGGAGGAGATACACTTAGAAATTAGTCTCAGAAGAAGAAGAAGAAGAAGAAGAAGTTTTGATAGATAACAATATGCTGGCTTTTCAAGCCACCATAATTACGCTGAGTTTTTCTCTTCTAAAGGCTTATTATGCAGCCTCTGTCGCCATTGTGTGGCGGAATGTCAATCATCTTTGTCTGCTAAGTATGACAGGCTGATGGATGCCAATGTGCTGTATCTCCAAAATTATAAATATTTAAAATAGGCACTATCCTTATAAATAAATGTCATAGTTGCAATCTAAACAACTACATTCTTGCCTAAAAAGCCTCAAAAGTACATTATGTTTTCCAACAGCTGCAATATTTGTCAAACTGTAGGGAGTTTATTGATCTGCTGTCACTCTATGTGGGCGGAGTAATACAGAAGGGTGAGGAGGCTGTACATCAGCCAATCAGATTCGAGGACCAGATTTTTTGTATAAATGGTAATAATTGGTGATAGACCATTGACTTATTAGAAAATAATTCACACAAAAGATGCAATGGTTACTTGCTTTTCATCACCACTAAATTATTATGTTACAAATTTTATTAAAAATATCAATTTTGCTGTTGTTCATCAATTCCAGTAGTGATGCCCAGGTGTTCTTGTGTCACCATCAGTGTCCCAATGTGTATTGAACCAAGCTCCTTACTGTCATTACGAGTTGTCGAATTCAATACATGACATACTGATTCATGAACTCGGGAGCTATGGAGCTGATTGTGATTTAACCCCATGTTAACTGTGTACGATTTAATAGGCCTATGCATAAAACTCAGACTTGAACTCCTAATGAGCACCTTTGGGATAAATTGGAACAATTAACATGGCCCCATCATTCAATGCCAGTAACTATGTTTTCCTTCAAACTGGCTATTTATGCGTGTTAAAACAAAATCATATGACTTTTTTGAAAGGCATTCTGGAATTTATTCAGTAAATGTTTCAGTTTATGCACATTTATTTCTTATCGGATAAAAAAAGTTTATTCTGCTCAATTGTGCAGTTTGTTTTTTAAAGTTTAAGTGCATTTTAAAAATTTATGCTGATCTTGCAATTTTCATTTAGTTTTTGTATGCAATAGGTGGATGGAATCATAGCTAGTGTCTGACAATGCTGTTTAATGTTCTTACATGTAGTCTTACATTAATCCAATGTTAAAACACACTTTCATTTTCCCATAACATACTTTACATTTTAAAGATCACCTAATTTCTTAAAGGGTCTAAAACAATTAATGTGAAGTATCTTCTATACAACTCCTTTCTGAGAGGCCACTGTGCTGTGATTTGACAGCCTAAATAGTTTGATTATTCTGCTGCTTATAGCATGCATCAGAAATGAAATGCAGCTTTGCCATATTTGCTGAGGAGTATTCTTCCCTCGGAGACTGTAAACATTGTAGGACACTAACAATTGGTGTTATTTGTTATTAATTAGTCTTATTGCCACATTTGCTGAGGAGTATTTTTCCCTCAGTGACTGTAAACATTGTAGCACGTTCACGTTCTCCTCACAGCAAGAAGGTCGCTGGCTCAGCCTCGGCTGGGTCAGTTGGCATGTTCTCCCAGTGTTGGCGTGGGTTTCCTCCGGTTGCTCCGGTTTCCCCCACAGTCATGCGCTATAGGCGAGTTGGTTAAGCTAAATTATCGGTAGTGTATGTGTGTGAATGAGTGTGTATGGATGTTTCTCAGTGATGGGTTGCAGCTGGAAGGGCATCCGCTGCGCAACACATATGCTGGATAAGTTGACGGTTCATTCCGCTGTGGTGACCCAAGCTTAATAATGAGACTAAGCTGAAAGAAAATTATTAAATGAATTCATCCAATGATGTGTCCAATGATGAAACATTAAAAAATAACAACAAATAGTTGATCAACCTGAACCAGAGCAAACTGGCAAGTTAACAACAAATGCTTGTTTTAAAACAATATGGAACAAAAGCAAAGGCTATGTGTTCCAACTAGTAATTCCTCACCACATCTAAAGCTTTACATAGCTTGCTGTAGAGCTGATACATAGATATATATGTACAGCAAATCTCACCCTGTTTTTTGTCACAAAACGTAACTATATGTACAACCCCAAATAAAAAAAAAAGCTGGGATGCATGGAAAACGCAAACAAAATTTATTTCCAAATTTACTTGCACTTCATTGCAGACGAACAGAAATATTTAATATTTTGTCTGGTCAAGGTCATTTCATTTGTAAATATACATGCTTTCCTGTCATTCAGACCTGCAACACATTTAAAAAAAAGTTGGGACAGGAGCCACTTAGGGCTAATGATTAGGTGAATTGGTTAAAGAGTGATGTGACTTGAAACAGGTGATGTCAACAGGCTATTGTAATTACAATTTGGTACAAAAGCAGCATGCAAGAAATGTGTAGTCCTTTAGGAGAAAGGATGGGGAGAGGATCACGACTTTGCTAAAAAATATATTTCACAATTATCTAAATGCTTGAAAACAATATTCCCCAAAGAAAGAGAGGAAGACATTTGGATATTTCACCTTCAACTAGAGGAATTTGAGTGCGTAAAGGACAAGGGCGCAAGCCTAAGCTGAACAAGCGTGATCTCCGATAAGCGACATCACCAAATGGGGTCAGGATTACTTTCGCAAACTTTTGTCAAGTAACACAATAGGTAGTAACATCCACAAATGCTAGTTACAATTGTACTGTGCCAAAAGGAAGCCCTATGTTAACAGTGTCCAGAAGTGCCGTTGACTTCTCTGGGCTTGAAGGCATCTGGGATGGACCATCACACAGTGGAAATATGTACTATGGTCAGATGAACCAGTATTTCAGGTATTTTTTGGGGAGAAATGGACACCGTGTGCTCCGGACCAAAGAAGAAAAAGATCATTCAGACTGTTACCAGCAACAAGTCCAAAAGCCAGGGTCTGTCATGGTATGGGGTTGTTTCAGTGCTCTTGGCAAAGGTAAATTGCACATCTGTGATGGCAACATTAATGCTGAAAAGTACATACAGTTGCGATTTTAGAGCACAATATGCTGCCTTCTTTTCCAGGGATGCCCATGCATATTTCAACAAGATAATGCAAAACCACATTCTGCACACATTACAAAGTCCTGGCTTCGAAGGAACAGGATACAGGTACTTGACTGGCCTGCCTGCAGTCCCGACCTGACTCCAATAGAGAATCTGTGGTGCATTTAGAGGCAAACAAAGACCCTGTGCTGTTGCCCACCTTAAGAGTTGTTTGCAGGAAGAAAGGGACAGATTTGCGCCTGAAATACTTCATCACTTGGTGTCTTTAGTCCCTACACATCTTTTTAAGGCAAGGCAAGTTTATTTATATAGCACATTTCATACACAGTGGCAATTCAAAGTGCTTTACATAACAGGAAGGTGTATAAAAAAATAAAAACAAATAATAACAGTGATTAAAAACAGATTAAATGTGTTAAAACAGGTTATAAAAAATGAAAAAAGAAAGAAACACATAACAGTGCAATCTGTTGGATGTAGCACAGTGATCATTCAGTAAAGGCACAGCTAAACAGATTTGGTGTTGTGAAAAGGAAAGTATATGCATAGAGTATATGCATACAGCATGTATATTGTACAGCACATACTCTTGCTTGATCAATTGTTCCATTACAAAACCTGCAGTATTTTACTTGCAAGATTTAAACTACAAGGCATGAAGCCTTATTGCTATTCTAAACATTCATTTCATGTCTTTCTGTAAGGCTACTTTAAAACAATGCATATTGTGAAAGACTCTATGAAAACATATAATTGACTTTTACTTGACAGATGTAGCTTACCTCATCATCAGCATCATCTTTAGTTTAGCATGTACTTACACAGATGCATGGCCATACTCATAAAGGCTAATAATAATAATAAGGCAATAATAAGGCATATACAAGCAAGCAAATTCTGCTCTCTATACAGTATGCACATAAACGCATGCGCTCACACACAGTGAGTGTGAATGCCGCCTGTGATCTATTCCTGAACTCATCAGTCTGACATTCTGCTAATGGCATTTTCTTCCTCAGCCAGTGAACGTCACACAGACTAAATCACACTGCAGCTGCGTGAGTGTGTGTGTGTGAGTGCAGTTAGCTGGCACGTTATAATCAGGCTGATTGTGCAGGTGCAGCTCCAGCACTCCAGACTCTGAGCGTAGGGATCTGAAGACCGAGGCCTTCAGGCTCTTTGAATGACAACACTGTTATAATACACTGTTATAATGAGCTTAGCTCTGCTGCACAGATGGTATACACACCAAATATAATATTTTAGGGTACCGGGCTATTGACAGCATAGCACAGAGTATGAGAATTGCAGCATTTCACCCATAATATTCATAACACAACTGCAACTCTAGATTGCAGATTCTTAGCAGCACAGTAACATAGTCACAGCCTCAGAATACCAATAGACAGACCACAATCTGTTCACTGACCTGACTGAAGCTCATTGCTGAGTGGCTTGTATTATGCAACTTCTACGTTCATTGGCCCCTAGCAAAGAATCAAAAGGCTTGAGTTGCTAGACTAGAGAACTGGTGTAAAGTTTATATTATTGGTGAAAGATGCTTTAACTTATTTGGGACAAATAGGAAACATTATGTTCCCTACAAATTATGTCATAATGAGATTAGGGGATTCTGCCTAGGAGACCAATCACAGATCATTATGATTGGTCTGTGATTGGTCTCCTAAGCAGAATCCTCCAAAAAAAGTGGTGAGTGGAGCCTGCATGCAAGGTCACTACCATAGCAAATAGTTTTTTAAGCCACCCACATAGACACACATTCAACAGCTCACTACTGAGCCAGCCAGTCCATCTGAAGAGTTCTTAATTTGTGATTCATTCTGTCTCACTCACTGTGTGTTATGCTGTATTTAGTGGCTGTTCATTGGGCCTCAGTGCTGTCTTGTGTGCTGCTTTTGGGTATGTCAGTCTGGCTAAGATCTGAGAAATTGGTTTGCATGTCTGGATGACATTAGATCTTGGATGTCTTCAAATAGCTTATGCTTAAGATCAAATAAAACAAAAGTTATTTTATTTGAGCCTCAGGCAGTTAAGGCTAGTATAAAATAATCTGGGATGTTTAAACTCTGTCATTTAGCCATTTGAAAGACCTAATAATCTTAGACACTTCTCTAAAATTTGATCAACACATTAAAAAGTGAAGTAAAGCTTTTATACGTTAAATTTTTCTCTAGAGTTAAGTCTTGGCTATCATTTAAAGACACTGAGAGAGAGCCAGAAATCAGTGCTTAATAGATGCAAAAATAAAATGGCTGAAACAGCAATGCAGTATGGACACGTTTAGTTTCCAGTGTTGCTACTGATCAGATCAGTTGTTGTTGCTGGTTAGATCAGATGTCCATTGCAGCATTAGAATCCTGTCCAAAGCATTTCAATAATCACCATCCTTGTATACCAATAATCAGAATCAGAATCAGTTTTATTGCCAAATGTGCTTCACACACACAAGGAATTTGTTTTGGCTAAAGAAGCTTCCAGTGTACATAAAGTGACAAGTGACCAACACAAAATAAGTGACCAACTTAACTATCCGGCGCAAGAAGATCACTTCATGGACATTGTGCAAACTATTTCTTGATGCCCACAACTTCAGGCCAGCATATTCAGTGACACCGACTATGTTTACATGGACATGATGTGGACATGGACATGATGTGGGTTGTGGTCAAAGTCAACAGTTAGGGTTAGGCTAAAGTCTGATTGATACTTTGGCCTGGCCGCACGTCACAGTCCTCTGCTTACTGCGAGTGCAACTCATGAAATAGTCAAGGCTTTTCTACTTGATGAATTTGTTGTGATATTCAAAAGAAACCAACTGTAAAATCAGACTGATAAACATAGAAGTAGAAAGTTTCTGGAACTACGTCATATCATTAATATCTTACGATTTTTAAACTAATTATTTTTTATTATTTGTTAGAATTATTTTAATGATTATAAAGATTTTTATAAACATTAAAAATTTTTTTTATCAAACTTTGATGCATCACTTGCTTTTAAACATATCTCAGACCATTCTACCTATCATAGATTATTAAAACATTATTGGCAGCAGAACATGGGTTGCTGTACAAATATATATTTTTATTATGGAAAGAATAAAAGCAAAAAAATAAAAATAAATAAAGTACACTTACTAAAAATATTAACACTTTTTTTTAAATTTAGCCCACTCCACAATTTACTGTCTGGCTAGTTTGTGTCCTCTACTTATATGTTAAAAAGGCAATAGTGGTCCAACATTCCTGACATAGGGCATCAGTATATTGTAAACCTACAGTATAGGTTAAAATATTCTATTCCAGTTATCAAAGAAATAGTTGGTAACACTTTATTTTGATGGTCCATTTGAGTATTAGTAGACTGTCTGCTTAATAGCTGTTGATACTGCTCCTTCAACAGACATTTAACTAACTATAAGAAACTTTGCAAGTAGATGTCAACTTACACTAACCATAACCCCAACCTAACAGTCTACTTATAATTTAATGAGAATTAGTTGGCATGTAGATGCAATGAAACTTAAATTCTACAAACATTCATTCATTCAGTTTCTTTTCGGCCATTGACATCAATGCTTGCTTTTGAGGAATGAGCTATCCATTTTGAGCAAGTGACACGCTTTTGCAGGTTATCAACTAGGTTTTGTAGGTTGCACTAATTGTTTTGAGAAATGCATTAACTGTTGTGCAAATGTAAATAGTGTTGTGAGAAATGCATGAAAGCCACTGAGAAAAACTGTAATCTGGGTTCGCCACAGTGGAATGAACCGGTAACTTATCCAGCATATATTTTATGCAACGGATGCCCTTCCACTCTCAACCCATCACTGGGAAACATCCATACACACTCATTCACATGCACACTCATACACAACGGTCAATTGTAGCTTACCCAATTCACTTATACCACATGTCTTTGGACTGTGGGGGAAACTGGAGCACCCGGAGGAAACCCACGCAAACATGGGGAGAACATGCAAACGAATGTGCTGCCCACTGTACCACCGCATTGCCCAAAATTCAACAAACAGACCATCAAAATAAACTGTGACCAAATAGTTTGTTACTTCATTTTAGTTTTGTAACTATTAAATTGTTTTAAATTCATAATTGTAATATATACATCAGTGTAAAACCCATGAACGGTGGAAAAAGATATTCTGTAATTGTTTATTAAAACTACATGGGTCTCCACTTTTGCCATGGCCTCTTTTAAGTTTTTACAAACTTATAACCTCAAGTTTTTCTAAACTTTTTAACAAAAACTTTCTTCCTTTCCCACTGCGTTGCAATTTCTAGCCAAGAATTATTGGTCATCTGGTTCTCCCTATGATCACGCATGGACAGATCATAAAGATGTCTGTACAGTCGTACCAGTTTCAGACAAAATCTCAAAGTGATTCATATTCAACTCAAATCAAATGCGGCGGCGCACAAATGGTTCACTCGAGTCTCCAAAATTTTGTGTGCTCCGCCAGCTGAAATCATGTTGCGCGTAGCCAAAGCAAACCTCCACAAACACCGAAAAATTGATAATCACAATTATTTTGCTTAAAATGTTAATCACGATTAATAATGACAATTATTCTTTTGTATATATATATATATATATATATATATATATATATATATATATATATATATATATATATATATATATATATATATATATATATATACATATATATATATATATATATACATACATAAATGTTGTCTAGTTTAGTGATGTTAATAATGCATAGAAGAATGCAAAGCAGAATTTTCCTGTGCTCATTAACCCACTGATGAGAGCAACTTTGTGATGGCTTTTAAGGTGGTTAATGAGGTTTTTGTGTTACCTTGGGAAGTTTGAAGTGAACAGGAGCAAAGGCTACCTGATCAACATTACATTCCTGGAAAAAAACACTTGCAATCTAGACACGGTCATCTCATGCTTGTGATGCGGTACAGTCCTTAAACTCCACCCATTAAAATAATGGCTGGGTCTTTATACTGTAAATTCACGATGATATTTAATCATTGATCGTGGGCCACAAATATCATTATCGTTATAATAATTTGATTAATCATGCAGAGTATACGTCGAGTATAAGTAGAGTATAAAATAGCCTATAAATTAGCTCCTGGACAGTACTTGCAGTTGCATGTTAACTGCATAGCAGTAAAGGTTGAATGTGTGCTAGCGAATGATGTGACAAAGTAGATGCCTATAGTTAGTAAACCACAGTCAATATAATAAAGATCTCAGAGCAACACCTTTGGGAAACAAAAGCAGTTTTTGGACATTCCAACAGATATAATACATTAATTATATCAAAACAGAGATGATATAGTAATTGCTATTTGTGTCAGTCTGTCCAAAAAAGCACATTGGTAGGAATGCTGAACTGATGAAAATGAGAATAGTGAAAACTAGGTTTCTTTGCTAGGTTTGCAGACAGACATCAGTGGGGTGGTGCCAGGTCTAGCTGGCAAGAATGAGCAGCAATGTGGAAGTCAGCAAAAATGCCAACTCGAATTATTAGTCAAAATGTTCCCTGGGAGAGAACAGTTTATAATTTTATTTTGAAAAAAGCACATAAGAAAGAATGGAAATAGCAGATTTAATTGGACTGTGAGTAGCATCTGGATGAGTTGGGTGTTTGTAGCCTAGAGCAAGTACTTTTGCTGAGAAGAACAGATCAGTGATATCAGTGGTATATTTTATTGCTATCTAGATATGGGATAAGGGGCATTGCAACAAGTATTTCAAGGAATACAGGTGCCATAAACATAATAAGCTGTTAAAATATTGGCCAAATCAAAAAAGAGAAACTTACCTGAGACATGCATTTTGTCGCCAATCACCTCAATCTTCATGTAAAGGCGTCCCCGTCTCTCGGTGTGGTCCGTTCCACAAAGGCTTGGCACATTCATCACACACTGCTTATGGACATTCATATCACAGGCTGTGAACACAAACACATATTTAATTAAAGCAGAGGTTTCCAACACCTCAAACATTTTTATCATTATTTTGATAATTTTAATATTTAAATGATTCATTAAATAATTGCATTATATATTAACATGGAGACGGAGGTGCCCAAAGTTCTCAAAATGCTGGCCCAAGAACCAGCACAATCAACAAATACTTCATACTTACAGTCACATTTCATCCCTTGGTGTATGAGTCCATATAGAAGAGACCCACAGTGGTCACAGAATGTGGGACTGCCATAAGTGTGGATCTTAAACTTGTGCTTGCTCCTTGGATCCTACTCAGAGAAAAAGATAGATACAAAAAGAAAAACAGAGTTAGGGAATTGAATCTAAAAACACTGAAAGGTACTGAGTCAGAACTGGAGGCAACACTCAAAAAAATATAACTTTTTAACTCGTTCAAACTACTTATTTAAAATAAGCTGAATCAACAGAATTCTTGAGATTTCATTGGGACAACTTAATTTTTTTTATGTTCAATCCACATAAATTTGTTAAAAGTGTTAAGTTAACTTAATTTGTGTTGGGACAACATGAATGTATTGTGTGGAACCCTGCATTTTTTACAGTGTAAAGCACAGCTAAACTTTCCATATCCTTCAATTGCCTTGGTAAGACAGTTAAGAGATCGCAAACAATATTATCCCATGAGATTTCAGAATGCTACAGATTTCCTTGTTATACTGTAGATCAGTGGTTTCCAATGACAGTTTTGCAGTCTTTAAAAAATCTCAAGTTGTAGAGGTTAACACATCAACAGATGCATATGGTATAGACAGGGTATTAAAGGGCACCTATGATGAAAATCATCTTTTGGGAGCTGTTTGGACAGAACTGTGTGTAGGTATAGTGCGTCCACAGTCATACTGGGGTGATAGAAAGACCATAAGGTATATTTTTTTTTAATTACCTGACGTTAAAATAGTCAGATCAAAATCCCTACAATTTTGAGGCCGGCCGCAACGTGACATAGGAGTGTGGTTTCCCCGCCCACTGATTTGATTAACAGCCGCGTATTAACATGTCTCCATAGTAATGTGTATAATCATATCCACAAGAAAGGATGTGTGAAAAGCAACTGGGATAAGAGGATCTGTTGAGCTCGCTGTGATCATCAATCATCAACAAATGTGATCAAGAATGAGTTTTACAAGTTTAAAACGTTTTTTTTAAACAGTGCTTGCTTGTAATAAAGACAGTAAAATCATTATATAATTCATCACCACAGCCGCGTGTCAGAACAATTGTAAAACAAGACGCTTCAATCCCGGTTTGTGGACATTAAATCAGTTTTATTTTGAAAATTAACATAACAGATGTCTATACAGCAGTCCATATAACAGTGCAAAGTTAAATGCGTGCGCTGTGTGCATGTGTGTATGTAAGTGTAACTTTTTAACAACATAGTATTTGACTTATCATTGCAACTCCACAGCAAATACATCAAATCATCATTGGGAAAATTCTTACTGTAGTATTTCTCACAAACGTTACGTGAGATCTGCTTTCTTCATGTCTGTCACTGTGCTGTTTATCTGACGCAGCTGAGGCGGAGATTGAGGCACACTCTGAAAGGCACGTGGGAATGGTGGATGGGGAGAACTAGCATTAAAGGCACAGGCCACAAAAACAGCTACATTGTGTTCAGAGCAGAAATTCCAATATTCTGAAAGGTATGATAAAGAATCTGATGGGTGTTTTGAGCTGAAACTTTACAGACACATTCTGAAGACACAAAATACTTATCTTAAATCTTGAAAATAAGTGCCCTTTAAAACAAAAAAAATGTCAGGTTTGTTACTTTTGGGACAAAAAAAAAAAAAAATATATATATATATATATAAATATAAATATATATATATATAAATATAAATATAAATAAATATATATATATATATATATATATATATATATATATATATATATATATATATATATATATGTATAATAAAAACAGCTACTAAACCATGTTTATATAATTATAAACTCAAAAAGGAAAACATCTGGAGTTATGTAATTGAAAATCAAAAACTGACATCCTGAGGGAAAATACAGACGATGCCTCCAACATCAGTGTACTGTAATATTAGCTGATAATATCAAGAGTTAGTTTTGTTATGATTTTATTCATGTTATGGAGCATGAGAGCCTTCAACCGTTGCCATCCATCTGCAGCATTCGGCTTACTTTTCTATTCCATGAAAAATGAAAATCATTCAGGTATACTCATGATGATGAGCAATGATGACAGAATTGTAATATTTTTATACACATTCTATTTAATCTTCCAATCTCGATGATCACTTGTACTTTCTTGATCTACAAATCTAAAAATGGGAGTCATTGTTTAGTTTTTTTGTCCCTAGTTTTAATATCATTTACTATATTCTTTTCAAAACATTAATGGAGGAAGAGGAGAATATCTAATCCAACACTGCCCCAAGACGTACTGTAATGCATGAGAAACAATTTCCTTTTAAAGAGTTCAAAGAGTTTCCTTTTCAAAGGTCTGACCATAGCCAAACATTATAAACACACCCTCATATCAGAGAACCATCCACTTTTAAAAAAGGATGAATATTTCATGGATGGTTGAATATAATCAGCTATAACAGTTTTCAACAACATTTAACACAGGCTTCAGTGTTGCTCCGGAAATCACAATAATGATCCAATCTTTCCATTAAAATGCCACTGAAATCAAAATAGCCATTAACATCTAACAGAATAAAAGCCTCATGCCTTTGGAATTATTGTGAAACTCACAAAAAGTACAAGTACATTCATTGTTCAAGACTTATCAGAGTTCCCAAACAGATAAAGAGCTAATGATTATTTGACATACGATAAATAGCAAGGAAGCACTTGCAAAATTATATATATATATATATATATATATATATATATATATATATATATATATATACACACACACACACACATATATATATATATATATATATATATATATATATATATATATATATATATATATATATATATATATATATATATATATATTATATTGACGTGCTTTCTTTTTTAATGGCAAAATAAAGGTCATATTAATAAAATGTGCTATATCTTGGTTTGTATATTAAAGAGCTCCTATTATGGGTTTTTGAAAATGACCTTCCATATAGTGTGTAACACTGCTCTAAGTGAAGTGAAATATCTAGCCAAGGCTTAAATCTGAAAGCGGAGAGTGTTTAAAACTATTAATTCATTTATAAAAGAGTTGACTCAGTGCTTCAAATGAATCGTCTTGATAACGAATCTTTAGCCATTTCGGCCTGACGTTTATTGAAACTTAAGCCCCGCCCAATTGTTGCGTGTGCAAATCTGGGAAAATTTAAACCTGCGGCCCCGCCCACAAACAGAGTAAGCAAAGAAAAACAGAAAGACAAACACTGTAGCAGACCCCGGTTAAATTAAGTCATGTAGACACTGACATCACGGGAGTTTCCGCAATAAATAACAAAACGGGAGGGTGGCGGGAGATCCCGTCTGAAATACGGGAAGACTCCCGGGAAAAACAGGAATGTTGGCAGGTATGCTCACACATACACTATGCAGTCTGACTACTTTAATATTGTTGATAAGCCGTGGTGGGCATTTCACTCTGTCTCGTACTGAGCGCTGTCGACCAATCGCAACAGACTGTCATCGGTCCAATCAGCGCTGATTAGCTTCGCGCTAATGAGGGGTTTGGGAACATGAATCACTGAACGGATTATATGGGAGTCGCTGGGATAATTATGTAAAAATAAATGAATATTATAAGACAATGAAAGTGTTTTTTGACTTTGCATGCATATCAGCCTGTTGTTGGAGACCCTTAAAAAAATATATGGCTCTTTTTAATGTATAATAGGGGCTCTTTAAAGATCATTAAGCAACTGCATAGTCTCCCTGTGTGGCTAGTTTCATGTGCATTTGAATGCAGATTATTTGTGGGGGTAAACAACAGCTATTTACCAGTCTGCCTAATTCTGCCTAATTGAATCCCTGTGCATTTGGAATATTAAAATCTTGCAAACCGGAACCTATAGATCATATAGTATATATAGTATATACATATTTACATACATATTGCTTACAAATGTTAAGAATTTTCCAGTATTTATTTTCAAATAAATAAAAATACTATCAAATATATAGTTTAACTTTTTCTTTTTTTTATCTGATTATGATTTTATTTATTATTTATAAAAATACTATAAATCATTATTTTTATATCCTTGCTTTTTTATTTTATGTAATCAAAAAGCAACACCCAAGAACTATAATCATGCAAATAAATCAAATGTTTAAAAATATTAACTTTAATTTAACCAGTATAGCGTACTGTACATAGTCAGTCAGAACTGTTGTAAAAATCCCTCAAAATGATTTAATGAACACTAGTGTCAGGTGATTTCATGAGAGAGAGTAGGGGTTAACTGTTGCTTGCCATCGAGTTCAGCCTTCTCAGTGTTTCATAGCAGTGGTACAACTCCACATTGCTAGTTGTAGGTACAATTATAGAATCTGACAAAATAGGCACTCAGTCTTGTATGGTGTAAAACATCACACATTGATGACCCATTACAGTGTGTAAGGACTTATGTCATGATGGAGACCAAAGCAATATTCCAAGTATGCATGTACTGTGCAAAAATTTTAGACCAATATTATACCTGTATCTGCTGTTTTACAGATGAAAGGGTCACATATATCATTATACCATAAGTATGACCAGTGTGATATGTGAACAGTCATAAGTCATTTTTGTATTTTTTTTTTCTTAAATTAAGATTTATACAGGGTCTTTCACTTGATACATGGCATGTTAGGTTGGGTTGAGTTAATTTTTTTTTGGTTTAATTGTTTACAATAAGACAATGTTAGAGAGAGGCTGTTTGTCCTGTTTTGAGCTGCATTATTGTTAGTGATATTGTCCGAATTGATGGAATTGTGAATGTTGAAAATTACAGATGGGTTTTAATCCATTATGCCATTCCTTCTGGAAAGAACTTCAGTTGCAATAGTTTTAATTTACAGCATGATAATGATCTGCTAACTTCAGTGAAATCCTATTTGGAGAAAAGAAAACAGCTGATCAAACACAGACAGTCATGAAATGGCCTCCACGGGGTCTGGACCTGAATATTATAGAGGCTGTATCACCCGGACATAAAAACAAAGATAAGACACTTGCTTACCTAAAAAAAAACTTTGGAAAGTGGTAAAAGAAGCCCGATATTATAAATCACATTATTTCAGAAATTGTCAGGACAATTAGAACAAAACAGTTCAAGCTTTGCTTGGTGCCAAGGGAAGCCACATTATAGATAAAGCCATTTGCTTTAAGGGGAAATGTCGTGCTGTTGTTTTTTTGTACATATTTCCTATGTTTTCTGTTTGTTTTTAATAAAGAGACTGATTGATTGTATATTGTGTGAAAGTCTTAGGCCAACAAAGCTGGTTTAGTGCTTAGGAATTTTGCACAGTACTGTATATACAGTTGAAGTCAGAATTATTAGCCCGCCTTTGATTTTTTATTATTATTTTTTTAAATATTTCTCAAATGTTGTTTAACAGAGTAAGAACATTTTTACAGTATGTCCAATAATATTTTTTCTTCTGGAGAAAGTTTTATTTGCTTTATTTCGGCTAGAATAAAAGCAGTTTTTTATTTTTTAAACACAATTTTAAGGTCAAAATTTTTAGCCCCATTTTTTTCGACTGTCTTCAGAACAAACCACTGTTATACAATAACTTGCCTAATTACCCTAACCTGCCTAGTTAACCTGATTAACCTAGTTAAGCCTTTAAATGTCACTTTAAGCTGTATAGAAGTGTATTGAAAAATATCTAGTAAAATATTATTTACTGTCATCATGGCAAAGATAAAATAAATCAGTTATTAGAAATGAGTTATTAAAACTGTTATGTTTGGAAATGTGTTGAAAAAAATCTTCTCTCCTTTAAACAAAAATTGGGGAAAAAATAAACAGGGGGGCTAATAATTCAGGGGGCTAATAATTCTGACTTCAACTGTATATGGATTTATGTGCTGTATTCATTCATTCATTCATTCATCCATCCATTCATCCATTCATTTGTTCATTCATTCAATTGATCAAAGCACTTTCAGTGCTTTCTTTGATCAGTGATCACTGACCAAATAATCAAGTCACACTGTGTAGTTTTCGTCGCTAGAGGGAGTGTATATTTACAATATACTGTACAAAGGCGCAGTCTGATGATGCCATGACTGAGTGTGGAATTATGGGAGTTGTCATCTTAATTTAAGACCGCTGAGGCAATTGATGATGAAAGTTAAGTGCGATTCAGCATGAAAGCAGCAGAGCTTTTATTATGCTACAGTTGACCTCTTCCAGCTCTTCTAGTCATAAACACATGAGGTAGAATCATCGTTGTAAAGCAATGTTTCTTTACAGTGCTGCTAACTGCAATCTAATAAACCAACATATGGTTGGTGTGTATGACATCATTAGCATGGTGAAACAAGACACAGTCCATTTAAAATTGCTTATTTTTCTGTATTTGAACATTCTTCAAAACATTATGGATAAGATAATGCAAGTATATATGTCAGCAAAATACATAATGTTCCAGAGGTTGTTGGATATTATAATAATACAAAAGTGTACATACTGTCCATGTTTACATTTAATAAGGATTACAGTAAGTTCTAAAGTAACAATGTCCTGCCATTGCACTGCATGAACCCAACTGGTTTAGAGAGAGCAATATAACGACAAGACCATGCATAGCATCAAAAACTAATCCATAAACCATAAACTGGGCATTTCAGGACATAAAGCTAAAGAAGATTATGAGTAAGAGTACGGTTTATTTTTTACCCTATACAGTATGCAAAAGTATTGGAAACCCCTCTGTGGCTGTATAGTAATGTGGTCTTTCTTTATAAGAGAAGATTGCAATGATATACCATTCAGTTTCTTGAGAAAGCTAGTTTATGTCATGTTGTTCCTAGTGTATGAAATGCCTAGTGTAGCAGTTTTAAGATGTGTGACATTAAATTAATTAAATAAAAAGTGAAAAATAGGTTATGCACCCTCTCTTTTGTGTGGATTTCGAAGTCCGTAGTCACTAAATGCTGATTTATTACAAAACAAAACTAATTTGAGTGACTCAGTGAATCTTAACACAGGTACAACCAATCATGAAAAAGGATATTTAACATAGCTAATTGCTAGTTGTGCTTCTCCTTATTGTGAACCAGAAAGTAGCAACACGGGAGCCTCAAAAGAACTTCCTAAAGACCTAAAAACTGAGATAATTCATCAACGTGAATTAGGAGAAAGATACAAAAAGCTATCATAAAGGTTTAAAGTCTCTGTCTCCACAGTCAGAAATATAGTAAGAAAATGCAAGGCCAAATAAACAGTTGTTGTGAAGGAAAGATGTGGTAGGCCAAGAACAATATCTGAAAGGCAAAGGTGAAGAATGGTTAGAATGGTCACAGACAAACCACAGACCACCTTTAAAGAGCTCCAGCATCATCTTGATGATGATAGTGTCATTGCAGATCGTTCCACAGTTCAGCGCATACTCCACAAAGAAAAACTCAATGGAAGGGTCATGCAGAAAAAAAAAGCTTTTTCTGCATACTGTCAACAAGCA
Organism: Danio aesculapii; assembly: GCF_903798145.1. Classification (NCBI taxonomy): domain Eukaryota; kingdom Metazoa; phylum Chordata; class Actinopteri; order Cypriniformes; family Danionidae; genus Danio; species Danio aesculapii. The sequence goes on along the minus strand of NC_079440.1, from coordinate 20,172,070 downwards.
TAGTCATATACAAGGCTCATCTGGACAAGCCCGAATCATTTTGGAAAAATAAATGGTTGACAGATGAAACTAAGATTGAGTTATTTGGTTAAAATTAAAGGCGGCAAAAGAACAGCATTCTAGGAAAAGAACCTGCTTCTTACTCTAAAACATGGCGCAGGGTCCATCATACCATAGGGATGTGTGGCAAGCACAGGTAATGGAGACTTTCTTTGAGTTGAAGGTCATATGGATTCCACTCAGTATCACTGAATTTTTAAGAAAAATGTTCAGGAATCATTTAAGAGGCTGAAGTTTCGCCAGAGTTGGATGTTTCAGCAGGACAATGACCCAAAGCACAGTTCCAGATCTACCAAGGAATTCACACTCAGACCCAATACAATGTACTAGAATGGCCATCTCAATACCCAAACTTGAACATCATTAAAAATCTATGGATTGATTGAAAAGGGCCATTCACGCTCTGCACCTATCAAACCTGGTTAAACTGGAGACATTTTGCAAGGAAAAATGGTAAAAAATGCCTTCAGCAAGATTTAAGGACTTGTTCTTGGCTATAAGAATGGTTTCAGGCTGTTATTTCAGCAAAAGCTGGCTCCACAAAATATTGATGTCATTATTCTGTTGGGGTGCCCAAAAATTGAACCAAAAGTCTGTTTTGGTTATGATTTTAATTGAATTGCATCTGTTAATGAAATAAACGTTATGTCAAAACTGAAATGTTGCTTTTTCCAAGAGTATAAAACATATTTAAATGAAATTGCTGCTTTGAAAGGCCAGCAGGCTATGACTTTTGCATAAAACTGTATATATATTGATAATACTTCAGCTGGTTTCACATACCAATATAAAAACAATGCACAAACCATGTGACTGACCTGAATAAGAGCGAAGAAAGACTAAAGTCAAATCTGAAATTCCTTATTTTATTTAGTTTGAGATAATAAATATAATATCTGCCTACCTATCAACATTTAAATCTGCCAGAGACATGTAAACCTTTCCTGTCATTAAAAATGACTACATACAGTAGGTATTCATTAGGTACCCACCCAGAATGACCTTTACCACCTGGTAATGAGTCATTCCAGAGACATTTCCCTCACCACCAGATGGCACAACTACGTTCTGTTAAATGCATAGCTGTGTTAAAATAAACATTAATAAACAAATTCAGAAATCTTGCAAAAAACTCATGGATTTGCAAAAACTGAACATTCTAAAAAAGAAAGTTCTGTAAAATACTATTTCCTTCAATCTTTTTTAAAAATGATAAAAGTAGATAAAGATTAATTAGAAGTGTAAAGAATATAAAAAATAAATAAATAAATTCGAAAGTTTCCATAAATTATTTAATTTTTGTAAGTATGTGTGGCAGACTTTCAGTATAAGGACTACAAACTATATTCACTAAGGCAAAGGCAATGGAACCATTACTGAAATATTAGTTATACATGCAAAAATGGAAACGTCTTTATTTAACAAGCCAGTACTGTCATTTGCTCTGACAGAAGATACACTGATAGAACAAACTTATTGTAAACTAACTTTTATTAGCTTTGATTTGGTGCATCAAATTATTTTCAAAAAGAGCTTTAGTGATTTTTTTTATCAGCAACTATTTGCATTAGTGTTGTCATCCATGTCCTTCTTTGATTGCAGAGCACATGGAAATTCGGTCTCTGGGTCAGAAGTGGTGTGAACAAACACGCAGATTTGAATTTTCAAATACTGTGATGTGATCACAAGATGCAGTGATAAACACAACAATGTTGGCTCATTCTTGTCAATTTATGGTTTTCCAACATGCTCTGACATATTCTGACTTCTGTTAGCATAACAAGGATTAGTGAATGATTGATGTGGGTGGAGCAGAGATGTACAACTTTCAACTGCAATGTAATTTTGAGGGTAATAAGACACTAGCGCCTATTTCAGACAATTCGAGACATTTGCTTTCTGTTTATTTACGGTTGGTAACTGCATTAAGGGATGTTGATCTCTGCACTGTCAACTTTTGATGTTGAAAATTCAAGCCTACAATTTAACAAAATGACTTTTATTGACATTTTAGTGTTTTGAAATAATATACAGTTGAAGTCAGAATATTAGCCCGCTTTTTCAAATATTTCCCAAATTATGTTTAACAGAGCAAAGACATTTTCACAGTACATCTGATAATATTTTTTTCTTCTGGAGAAAGTCTCATTTTTTGGCGAGAATAAAAGCAGCTTTTATTTTTTTAAAAACCATTTTAAGGTCAAAATTTTTAGTTTCTTTAAGCTAATTTTTTTTCGAAAGTCTACAGAACAAACCATCGTTACACAATAACTTGCCTAATTACCCTAACCTGCCTAGTTAACCTAATTAACCTTGTTAAGTTTTTAAATGTCACTTTAAGCTGAATACTAGTATCTTGAAAAATATCTATTAAAATATTATGTAGTCATCATGGCAAACATAAAATAAATCAGTTATTAGAAATGAGTTATTAAAACTATTATGTTTAGAAATGTGTTGAAAAAATCGTCTCTACAGTAAACAGAAATTGGGGAAAAAAATAAACAGGGAGGCTAATAATTCGTGGAGGTAAATAATTCTGACTGCAACTGTATATAGTTATATAATAATAAAACGTATAAGAAAGAGAAAAATATGTCTGTAAAATAACAGAAAATGTTAACAAAAAAAACAAACAAAACAAAACAAAAAAAAAAAAAAAAACAGAAAATGTACTGGCAGTTTATTACAAGGTTTTTGTATTGTAATATACAACACCAACCAAGACAATAGATCCCTTTATACCATTAAAAATGTCAATAAAAGTCACTTTTTTTTTTAACGATTCAAGGTTAATAGTTAATGGAGAAAATCAGAATCAGAATCAGAAAGAGCTTTATTGCCAGGTATGTTCACACATACGAGGAACTTGTTTTCGTGACAGAGCTTCTACAGTGCAACAGGATAACAGAGACAGGACATAAAACAGATAATAAATATATTTAAAAAAAAAATAGAAGTAGTGAGTGCAAATATACAATTGACAAGTGTATCTACGTGTTTATTACTATATACAACGTTATATGTGCAGCTGTTATGTGCAAATTTCACATGTAAAGTGTGTTGTTAAATAAGTGTATATGTGTATAAAAGTGTATAGCAAGTAGTGATGTTGGTTCCACAAATATTATCATCAAGTGTTCACGAGATGGATTGCCTGAGGGAAGAAACTGTTTTTGTGTCGAGCTGTTCTGGTGCGCAGTGTTCTGTAGCGTCGACCAGAAGGTAAAAGTTCAAAGAGGCAGTGTGCTGGGTGTGAGGGGTCCACAGTAATTTTGGCAGCCCTTCTGCTCGCTCTGGATAAGTACAGTTCTGGGGGAGTAGGAAGGGTTGTACCAGTGATTCGCTCAGCACTCGAACTATTCGACGTAGTCATTGGAGATCGTATTTAGTAGCTGAGCTAAACCAGACAGTTATTGATGTGCAGATGACTGATTCAATGATGGAGGTGTAGAATTGTTTCAGCAGCTCTTTTGGGAGGTTAATCTTCCTCAGCTGACGAAGAAAGTACAGCCTCTGTTGAGCTTTTTTGACAATGGAGTCAATGTGAGTGTCCCACTTCAGGTCCTGAGAGATGGTGGTGCCCAGGAACCTGAATGACTCCACTGCTGCCACAATGCTGTCCATGATGCTCAGTGGGGGGAGAGCAGGGGGGTTTCTCCTGAAGTCCACTATCATTTCCACTGTTTTGAGCGTGTTGAGCTCCAGGTTGTTGTGACTGCACCAGACAGCCAACTCCTTAACCTCCTGTCTGTAAGCAGACTTGTCACCGTCCGGAATGAGGCCGATAAGTGTGGTGTCGTCTGCAAACTTCAAGAGCTTCACAGAGGAGTCTTTTGAAGTGCAGTCATTCGTGTACAGGGAGAAGAGCAGTGGGGACAGGACACACCCCTGGGGGGCGCCAGTGCTGATTGTGCGGATGCTAGATGAGAATTTTCCCAGCTTCACCAGCTGCTGCCTGTCCATTAGGAAGCTGTTGATCCACTGACTGACAGAGGTAGGCACAGAGAGCTGAGTTAATTTGGGCAGGAGAAGTTTTGGGATGATAGTGTTAAACGCCGAGCTGAAGTCAACAAACAAGATCCTCACATAGGTCCCTGGTCTGTCTAGGTGTTGCAGAACATAATGCAGTCCCATATTTACTGCATCATCCACTGACCTGTTTGCTCTGTAGCCAAACTGAAGAGATTCCAGTGAGGATTCAGTGATGTCCTTTAGGTGGGCCAGCACCAGTTTTTCAAAAAACTTCATGACCATGGATGTTAGTGCCACCGGTCTGTAGTCATTTAGTCCTGTAAGTTTGGGTTTCTTTGGGATGGGGATGATGGTGGAGCGTTTAAGGCAGGATGGCACTTCACACAGCTCCAGTGATCTGATGAAGGTCAGGGTGAAGATGGGGGCCAGTTGGTCAGCACAGGATTTTAAACAGGCTGGTGTTATAAAATCTGGGCCTGGTGCTTTTTTCCTCTTCTGTTTCCGGAAGACCTGGCGCACCTCCTCTTCACTGAACTGAAGTGCAGGTATGGGGGAGGCGGGGGGTGGTGGAGGTGTTAATGGTGGCGTGAAGAGCAGTTCAGAGTGGATGTGGGGGGTTTTCTCAAACCGGCAGTAAAACTCATTCAGGTCGTTTGCAAGTCGTTCATTGTCTACAGTGCTGGGGGATGGTGTCTTGTAGTTTGTGAAAAGATCAAGGTGCCATAATGCAATTAAAATGGATAAATAAATGAGGAAAATATATCATAGAAAAACACGAATCATACTGTACAATACAGAAAACTGAAAAGTGTTTTTAAGATTTGTCACATTTAATTTTCAAAGTTTACATATTCAATTAAAGGCTGACAGGTTTAACCAATTTTGATTAATTATTAAATATTAAAATTAAATTTCAATATATGGCTGACAATTTAATGGGTGTGTATTGTTTTTCATGGTCCTCCAAAACATATAAATGATGTAAAAAGAAACAAAAAGTAAGAGAGAGAAGAAAAAGTAAGTATTTTTCAAATGGCATTTTATCAATTTAAGATTTATAATTAATCTGTGCCCACATGAGCTGTGCACACATTTGTTTATACATTTTATAACTACTTTATAAAGATTATTTTGTAAGAACAGTGAATGTTTGGAAACTTCTAAAAATAAAAAAATGGGCTTTTCCTTTTCATGCATCATACATTTGTGCAGTGTGCACTTTGTCTGATGGAAGCATCTGGATGATCAAAAGCAGAAGCTGTTTAGCATTTTTCACATTAGCATGGATTTTAACATGAAAGGCCAATCTGGATTCGGACATCTGTAGATCACTGTTTTCTTCTTTATTGTGAATCAACCATACAGGCCTTATTTCACAGTCCCTCCTAATTAGACTTGGAGCTGTTACCCCACAATATTAAGCCAAAAATATATGTAAAATTGCTACTTTTCTGAAGTAAAATCTTTAATAAGTTATACTCCTTATTGTACATTTTTTTCCCTGACACACAATAATTAATGTTTCTAGGTGCAACATTCCACATTTGTTTGAGCTCCAATACAGTAACAGAGACCATATGCTGCGTTATTTTGTTTTTAACTTGTTAATAGCACACCAAATGTTTACTTGATGATATTAAACATGAATTATAGTTTTATAAACACATTTTATTGTATTATTTATTATCTATTTTTCTTACTAAAATGCATGCATACAGTAAAAAATGCAGGGATCCACACAATTTATTCATGTTGTCCCAACACAAATCGATTAAGTTAACTTAACACCTTTAACAAATTTATGTGGATTGAACATAAAAAAATTCCCAATGAAATCTCATGAATCGTGATGTGTCAGCTCATTTTAAATAAGTAGTTTGAACAAGCAAAAAAGATTTTTTAATGTATGTAAAAAATAATAACACATAGAAACATATTTATTGCTCAATTACACTGAAAATAATTACACTTCCAACAAACTTAAAAATTTTCCTCAAATTATAATTGAACTGTGATTCAAAGTATAAAGTGTAATTTAATCTAAATCAAACATATTTATTGTTGTCAAGAAAAAAGAATTACATCTCCCATAATGTAAATATAAATATATATAAATAAAAATAATATATGTTATACTTCAGTACAAAGTATTTTGTTAATAATTTTTCTAAATAAATACTGCAATTTGTTACAGCTAAATTGATATATTACCATAAAGTTATAGTTTTGACTTGGCTGAAAAAGTATTTTAACATTAAAATTACATTTAAAATATTTAATCTGACCAAGAAAAAAAAATATTTGACTCAAAGGTAAAATATTGTTTTTACAGACGATGAATTAATTGGATTACTTTGCTTTGACTTAAAATCAAAAGTTATTGCTTGAACTAAACTATAATAAATACTTATAATGTTAGGCTATGCTATTGCTACACTCTAAAAAATATTGAGTTATATATTTAACCCAATGGTTGAGTTAAAAATATTGGGTGCTTTGTTGGGTTATTTTTAACCTTTATTGGATTATTTAATAATAACTAAACCAGTTGGGTTAAATATTGGTGCTTTGTTGGGTTATTTTTAACCTTTATTGTGTTATTTATTTAATAACTCAACCAGTTGGGTTAAAAATTTTAATTGAAGTCAACTGATTTAACTGACACAGAACAGCTGTATTAATTTGCGTACATAATGTTGTTTTTGCATTATAAAGTATATTTAAGCTCTAACGCAATAATGTTTTTTTTTTTTTTTTATCAAATTACCTCTCTGTGCCGTGTTTTTTTCTATCAGTTTCATCAGCATTCTTAATTGTTGATGATACAAATGCGCACTTCATAGCCAATCTATATTAAAAGAATAAAAACGCTTAAGTGTCTAGAACTAAAAATGTGCTGGAAATAAAGCATTTTCAATATTTTTGAAAACTGTATGTTATTTATTTACACAACCATAATTATAAAATTAATAGTAGTACAAGTAATAGTGGCAAAAATAATACCAGTATGGGAAAAAAAAAATACATTTAATCAAAAAACCCAATGCACTGGGTTAAAATAACCCTATAGTTGAGAAGGTGCTATAATAACCTATAGTTGGGTTATATGTTGGGGTATTTTTAACCCAAGTATTTTAACTGAGTAGTTATTTTATTTTCAATAATGAGGTAAACTATCTGTAGGTACTTTAAATATGGATTTACATGTCACGCAAGAAACTGAAAAGCTCATAAACAGTAACTTATTTCATGTAGTCACATGAAAACTGCTGGTTTAAAGTAAACATATTACTTTGAAAAAAAAACTAATAGTTTTAAGTTTACCTAGGGTGTCCATTTTTTGCTTTAAGGCAAACTGAATAAAACTGGTAATAATCAGAAAACATAATTTTCACTTCACCCAATATAAAAATGTGCTTTGAACGAAAATAGTTAATGACTACATTTTCAGTGATTTTGGTGACAGCACAGAAAGTAATATGGCAGTGGCATATATTTTAGATCAAAGTGGTAAAGAGAGGGGAGAAGGGCGGTGGGCTTCCTCTCATTTGTGGCTTGTGTTAATTAGCCCTCCATCCTCTGTTTATTATTAATGCATCACTTAAAGTGCGGCAGTTATAAACCTGCC
>NC_079440.1:20131907-20159407 GCF_903798145.1 Danio aesculapii | reverse complement strand
TTAAGCTGTTTAGAAGTGTCTTGAAAAATATCTTGTAAAATATTATTTACTGTCATAATGGCAAAGAAATGAGTTATTAAAACTGTTATGTTTAGAAATGTGTTGAAATTTTTTTCTCTCCGTTAAACAGAAATTGGGGAAAAAATAAACAGGGGGGCTAATAATTCTGACTACAACAATATATATATCACCTAGACATCAAATTTCAATTTACATTTATAAAATTCCATTGTTTATTCACACGCTTAACTGAATATTCTCATTTATTCTTGTTCTCACCTCTCAGTGTAGTTTTTATTTATTTATTTATTTTTTTGTATGAATCCTGCTAGGACATTCATACTTATGAGTTAACAAAACGTAATTACAGAGTCAGATTACAGCACAAAATGGTGGTCTTGGTATCATTACAAAAAATAAAATACAGCAGGGATTGTTAACTCTGCTGCTTATATACAATTAAGAACAAAGGCATCGAAAATTGGCATCAGGTGTGTATTGCAATTTTAATGTTTTTTATTTCAACAACATTTATAGTACCATCAACATACGTTGTATATATTGTTTCCACCGTTGCGTTAGTAATGATATAGTCAGCAGCAGTTATTAATTTGTGCGTAATACAGATGATATATTTGTTTTGGTTTCCATACCTCAGATTCTTAAAACTTTGTTAAAAAACTGTCCTTGTTTTTTGTATCAGTTAGATTGCTTTTAAACAGAAACCATCTTCTTTCACAGAGAACTCCAGCAAAACAGTCCTAAAGAATTTGTCATGTTAACCCAAATACAATACATGGATCAGAATAGATCAACAGAGAAGACATTCTAAGAAATGAAGGCATAAAAGCCCTGAAAAACTGGTAAACCGGGTTATTAGGGACAAACAATGAAGAAATAAAAGCCACAGTCAGTGTGTTTTTAGAAGGCAAGCACAATGAAACAACAGAGGAGTTATGATACACGTTTGGAAAGGAACTCATTATATTTGGTTTTTAAAAATGCTAGTGCATTAACTAATTAATGAGAATCTAGCTTTAGTGCAACAGATGTATGATGTCAGACTTGAGCTCCAGAATCACTCTAGGGGTTATAAAGTGCGCAAAAGAGACTCCCAGCTGCCACCACTCAGCCTCCTCCTACTAACTCCTGACATTTGGTAGATGGAATCCATCTACCTCTTACAGCCGCACCTACCAACAAATCACTTCCTGCTGCTAGTAACCCACAGCGGTGAGTCTTCCAGCTCCCACGGCAACAGCCAATCAAATTTCACTTTAATAATGCCACATCCTGAAAGCGATTAAAGCTTGAAGAACTGCTGGTCTCAAAAAAATCCATTTCAGGATCCCAGACAGTAAAGAGAAGCATTGACCATCAGGTAGAGGTAAATTATATTACAAAATGTAGATGCTTTTACTAAAAAGCAACCAATGAAATGTTTTCAAATTTCAAAACATAAATACCTTAAAACCTAATAAAGCACAAAATATACCTCAAAACAAGTAAAACATAAACATGAGATACAAACTAGGAAATAATAATGTTAAACTATTTACTAATTTAACCTGTAAGAGCCAATTTAGATCAATCGGTAAGACTTTATTTTGATGGTCCATTCGAGTATTAGTAGACTGTCTGCTTAATATCTGTTGATACTGCTCCTTCAACAGACATTTACCTGACTATAAGAAACTTTGCAATGTCAACTTACACTAACCCTAACCCCAACCTAACAGTCTACTTATAATCTAATGAGAATTAGTTGACATGTAGATACAATGTAACCTAAATTCAATAAACGACCATCAAATTAAAGTGTGACCGATCAATCAAAAGGAAATTTATTAAAGGCTAGTTTCAGTCAAAAAAATAAAAAACTGTAAACAAACAAACAAACAAAAAAAAAGACTCCTGATTAAGATGCTCGTAATAACTGATTCACCGTTAACCAAAAGAATGCTTTTTTTGACCGATTAATGGTATCAGTGAAATGATTAAAAAATAATATTATTACTTTTTTTAATTGGCTGCATAAATGTGCAACACATATTTGTTAACTTGCGGGATGGTAACACGTGCAACCACACGTGCCTACAGACATATTTTAAAACATGATGAAAGAAGAATATTGCTGGTCACAGTTTGACACAGACGAGTTGATGCCAAACCAGCGCTGATGCTTTACTTTCTGAAATGTGCACTGCTTTGGTAACAAGCTGGCCACAAGTCGGAGAGTCTGGATTTTTTTCTCCATCAGAGCGGGCTTTGTTGTAATGATTTAGTGTACAACCAGCAAACCAACCTTTTTTCCACAGTTAAGAATAGTTCTTATAAACGATCCACATTATCTACGAATCAAACAAATCCAAAAGAATTTTCCAAATTTTCTTGATTTATGCATAATGATAACTCCACACCAAAGTGAGGCTTTCATTTTACAGCTTATAAAACATGTATGCAAATTAATGCAATATCATATGTAAACAAAAAAAATTGTTATATGCTATAGCAGTCTATACTTCACAAAAATCAACATATGCGCCTCATCTTAAGCCCCTGTCACACAGTGATATAGGTAAATATCCAGAAAATTACCGGAACGACTTTACTGGTAAATAAAAAAAAGCGCTGTTCACACAGGCAAATTCCATTCCAAAACACTGGTAAATTCTGACATCATTAACCAGAAATGAGCTTAAAAGGCTGCAATTTGTAAACGTAATAGGGATCCGGCTTGATGGTTTCATTTTTATTTAAAGCTTTAGCATTCATGCAGCTTATCCCTGTGAGATCCAAAGGCAAATGCACGAACCACAGCTAAATATTTACACATTTGACCACATAACAAATTCTGTGGATGGACAACTTCGATGAAAACATTTGGAGGGACACTTTCTCATGTCGAGATGTACATAATATGTGTGTGTGCTGGCGCTCACCGGAGCACTCCTGCACCTCACGTGCACACGGGTAAAGTAGAGCTTGAAGGTAAACAAACGGCGGTTTATCATAAGCATATTATTTATAATTTTTTTACACAGTTGGCATGAAGATGGAGCATAGAAATGCCATCTGACCAACAACTAGCAGCTAAAATGTGTCTGGAAAAGTATCCAAAGGCTTTATTTTCATAAACAGCATAAATGTGAATGCGTCTGAATGTTCTGATTGGCTGGAGTAGACATCTTACGTCAGCACGGAAAATTCCTGGAACAAATTTACTGTTTTTTTTTTCCCAAAAATTGCTGGTAATTTTTTGGAAAGGTCTGTATGTGTGAAAGGGGCTATTGTCTTTCATCTCAAGCAGCTCGTGCACAAACCACGAGTGAGAGAGAAAATAAAAGCACACAAGCTCTAAGGTAAAACCAGACACTCAACACACAATCTTTAAAATAATGACTTCTATTAAGATGTTGACAGAGGTTTGTGATATAAGAATTACAGCGGAGCATTAATTAAATACATATTTTCCATGGAGCGATCAATTTGAGGTAGGCTGATATTTTTATTTGACGGAAGAAAAACAACATATGATGGGATTATTTTTGTAATCTAAATATGTAATTTAAGCGAAAAATATCTAAGGCATGACTTTTTATTTTATTCTTTTTATTTATTTTATTCTGTTTTCTATGCTGTTGGGAACACTGCAGGTGCATCAAGATGCTCTGTTGTTATGTTCCGTTGTTGATATGTTTGCATGTTCAAATAAATCTGTATTTTAAAATGCAATATTTAATGTATCAGACACAAAATAGACATGTCAATTTATTTATTTATTTTTATTAAATAATAATTTAATCTTATTCTGACCAGTTAACGGTTAATATTCCGATAACGACCGGCGGTTGTCGAATGGCAAAATTAACCGAAATGAGCATGCCCACTCCTGATGCAAATAAAAAAGAAATATATAAATATGTGCATTGCTGTTATTGTATGCACTGTAGTCTCTTTGTCATAAGCTTGTCATCAGGTGAGCAGATGTAAATGTGAGTGTGGAATTTGATTTGGCTCAGCCTGACCTTTTAAAAGTCAACTCTTAGCAGGTGGTGTCAACTTACTCTAGCCATGTTTATTCATACAGCGTTCATAACTCATGCTTTTACAGTCCTGCTTCTTCTCAGTCATTCCCTCCTTTTCTTACATAATATTCCTCAGACATTGGTTTCTTCCTTTCATTTGTCTAACCAGGTGTTTCTGGTGTTCTTTTCGGCCAGGTGGGTACCACTTATCATATCTATGTTTTATTTATAGGTCCAATTACCATCTCTTCCTCATGAAGTGTCAAGCTAACTAGGGGGTGTCACCCAAACAAGCTATAATTGCCTGAGCCATTTCCAAAGCTCACATACACAGCCATGCCAAAACAATTCTACAATGAACTTCACACTATGCTAAAGCTTTAAGGATTTATTTTACCTACAGTTAACTGCTTATGTGGTTGATTTATTGTGGAACTGGTAGGCGGATTTATTGGTTTCCAGATTTAATGTCTGTCAGGACAGTTCATCTGGCCACTTGTGGTAATCAGAGCAGGCCACATGCTCATAGTATCCGTTCTGGCTGACCACTTTCTCTCTCACCTGGCAAGAGCTGGAAATATGCAAAGATTGTGAAGGTCTAGGTTTGCACAACTGGCCACAGAGCAAAACACCAGGACCTGGCCATACTGAGAATGAATGAAACAAAGTGCCACAATGCCTCTGGATTATTTATGTGTAATTTTATTGTGTACTATATACCAGGGTTATTATCAATACTGGTATACTGCAACACCTCTAATCTACTACCCAAAATGTACTTGCTTTGATTTAGTGTCACCTGGTAAATGATGCCTGTGAATATAACTAGCACATGCAATGTCTGGTCAAAAAGATAAACAGTCTCTCTTTATACAAAGATGTACAGTAGTCTCACACGTGGGGTATATGCAGACAAAATTTTCAGACAGCCAGCTTCTGGTAAACTGTCTTTCCATTACAAAATCACCACTGTTAAGATCTGTTTTCTTTAAAAATAAGTGGTCTTCACTGCCTGAAAGATATATGGTAAATTGTGGGGCTCAGACTGGACAAGAAGCACTGCATTAAATTACATTTTTCCCTGTCTTTAAAATATGATGTAATGTAATTTACCCCAGTATTTAGTTGTAGTATGTAGTTTGTGCACTAGCCTGCTGATCCTAACAGTTCTAGGGCCCTATCATACACCTGGTGCAATAAGGTGCAAGACATGTTTGGCACGATTTGTTCCTATTTTCAGATCAATGAAAAAAAAAGTAAATCCATTTGCACAACTTTGTGGACTCATGGGTGTGCTGGTCTAGAAAGAAGGTGTGCTAAGGCGCTATTTTGAGGAACTAAAGTACACATTACTTAATACACACAGGATGTACAACAATACGCAAATATCTTTACAAATATAAAAAAATTAAAAGATCCAAATATTACAAAAATTATTATTTTCTACATAAATATAGAAACCACTGCATTTATTATATGCATATTTATATGTATTTTTTTATTAAAAACAAGTTTTAAACCATATGGGGCATAAGAATAGGATGTGTGTTTGGATACAACTTTTTTTTGACCACACTTCGTTATTATTGTTCATTTATTTATTTGCTGGAAATTAGAACTGAATTTAGAAATAGTTTTGAAACAAATCTTTGCACTTAACAAACTGAATTAAATATGTAGGCTAATACATATTTCCACACCATTTCCTTATCCACGAATGTAAAGGACTAAAGTAAAAAATAAAAAAGTAAAATAAAGAGAAAGTAAAGAGGCCGAATAGACGAGGCTCATTGTTTATCCTCGCGCTGCAGATGGTCTGTTCAACTGTTTTCTCGCTAGTAAAGCATTCAGTTTTTCCACCTACAAAGTCTGCCATGAAAACAGCAAATGCTCCATGGCATGATGCAAATGACTCTTAAAGGGAATGTGAGATCAGATTCTGATTGGTTTAATGCACATTATGCTCAAAACACACCCATACCTCATGAAGAGAATAAGCACAACCCTGTTAGACCACAAAGTGGCACAAAGTGCATTTTTCCATCCCTAAAATAACAAAAAGTGGATTCGGACATGAACCTTAATGCTAATGCGCCATGCACTTTAGACTTTGCGCCTAGATCGTTAAAATAGTGCCCTAGAGTTTACATGGTCATTTATCTCGTTTTTTGTGCTTGAATAACTAAACGAATTTTTAAGCTTACAGTATTTAACTAATTGTATTTTAATTACATTATGATGTCGATGTATTAAAAGGAACCTAATATCATTTAAAAGTCATTTTAACCTTTCATTAATCTTTTACTGTGGGCTGAAAAACACTGTGCTGGGCATGTAGCCCATTCATTCATTCATGTAGCCAAGTATTTTAAAGATGAAATTGCTAAAGTTATTGCACAAAGACGTAGATGTATTAAATAATATATCCATTTATAAATTACTTGTGAAGACAAACTGGAACACTTTGGATGGAAGCTTGACATATACAGTATAGAAGTAATAATGTATAGTCAGATGCAAAAAAAAAAAATAATAATAATAATAACTCAGCTGAAGTCAGAATTATTAGCCCTCCTGAATTATTAGCCCCACTGTATATATACAGTATTTTCCCCAAATTTCTGTTTACTGGAAAGAATACTTTTTTCAACACATTTCTAAACATGATAGATTTAATAAGTAATTTTAATAACTGATCTCCAGGACAAGTACATCATACTTCACTAGAGTTGCTAGTATTCATCTTAAAGTGTAAACGCTTGTCTAGGTTAGTAAGGCAAGTAAGGGAAATTAGGCAATTCATTGTATAACAGTGGTTTGTTCTGCAGACAATCGAAAAAAGTTGCTTAGGGGGCTAATAATATTGACCTTAAAATGGTTTAAAAAATAAAAACTGCTTTTATTCTAGCCGGATTGAAACAAATAAGATTTTCTCCAGAAGAAAAAATATTATAGGAAATACTGTGAAAAATTTCTCTCTCATTAAGACACATTTGGGAAACATGTAAAAAAAAAAAAAAAAAAAAATCACAGGGCGGCTAACGCATTATATAAATCAGTATATATAGATATCTTCTACCAGTGTTTATTTCAACCATGTTTCAATTGTGTCCTTTTCAAATGAGTTTGGTTTTTACTTCAGCTGCTGCACTTTCAGAGTTTTGGCCATACAAAAAATCTAGTAGCTGCCTTAAGTTTTGAAGTAGAATTAAATGACATTACAAGTCTATACAACCTCCATGTACACTGTAAAAATCGATTAGTTGACTTAAAAAAGCGATTATTTGACTACATAAAAAGTGACTAAACCATTTACCTTAAAACTATTAGGCAAAATAACTACTGTTTCAAGTTACAATAAGTTTTCTTACCCTTTTTTTTTTGTAAAGTCAACTTGTCACTTTTAAGGCAACATGTTTACTTAATTTTTTGTAAATAAAGTAAATTGCTTTTTTAGGTGTACATTTCATAAATCTAACTTGACGTAAAACATTAAGTTAAATAAAGATTTTAATAAGTTAAAGTAACAAAATGCAATGACTATATGTTAAATAAAATGCATATTTTTATTATTTTTGTATATGTATATGTATAAAAACAAATAAGTCAACATAACGGGCATTCTCTCTTTAAAACTCCAGTGTACTAAATTCAGGTATACAATTGCATTATTGTATAATACATTTACAAATTCAATGATGATGGAGTCCTACAGGAAGTGATACCGTATCTTACAAATTTTGGCCAACTGAAACAAACTGAAAATGAGTAATTTTGACAGTGTAACCTATTGCCAAAAAATATGAACATTTCTGACTTGAAAATTTTTTTCAAAAGAGCCAGCTGACCTAAGAAGGCATTAATTACTGTCTTCTTTCTCCTTGTGATTCTGCTGCCATGATCACTTACTAAAACACTTCACACACCTGAAAACAGTTCACAACATTTTCCTCTCTAATATGTCCTCCATCACCTCTACCCACAATCCCCCCGACTTGCTTTACTGATAAGGTGGTGAACATTCACAATCACTTCTCTGCACCACGCATTAACCCATAGCTATTACCCACCTACAATTGAATAATTTGATGAATCAGAGGCAGATATTCAATTTATACAGATGTGGCTTTTTAAAATGTGTCACAGAAACCCACACAGAGCAGGTGCATCTTTGAATTTAAATGAATTTGTTGTGCTTCACATATCCACCAGGTGGTATTTGGTACAACATACTGTAATGCATGAGATATAGTACCAAGGCAAATGGAACAGTTTGGATCATCCTTTAATTAGGCCTATAGACGATTACTGAAAGACATTACTTCAAATATAAATATATAAAGAATAATGGTTAGAATTGATTCAGTTAGTTGCATTACAAATACATTTAAACATGACTATAGGAGTGTGATGCAGCACATCATTATTTCTTGTGCTTTGTAAATGTAAACACTGAGCAGTCATGGAATCATTCATGCTATTCATGCATTTTCAGTGCTCTCGCTTACCTGATAAATAGGTACAGCACTGAGGCACTCACAAAAATAAAATTCAAATGCACAAAGGATAGCTCACTACACTAACAAATTACCAAACACAAATAAAGTCTACATATGCAGGGTCACTTTTGCAATGGTGGGAAAGAAAGCCCCAATTTGGTATAAACGAGCTTTTATGCTGCCTAATAAATTTAAGTATATAGGTCATTTATTTGAAGTAGAGTAATTAGAGCTAGAATTTTTATTTACTGAAATATGGTTGATCCGGCAAAGTGGAAAATTCCCATTATAATAAAAGATCTCTACATTTTTTCCCCTCAACAAACATGGTTGAAACATTGTTAAACCTTTTACTACTTTTAGTATTTTGTCTATGCTAAACAATCAATGTATTTTGCAAATAAATAATTTCAGAGCCTGTATTATGTAAAACACATGATACAAGAACATCTATACATAGATACATACACTCATTGGCCACTTTAATAGGTACACCTGTCCAACTGCTCAGTGTTTACATTTACAAAGCACAAGAAATAATGATGTGCATCACACTCCTATAGTCATCTGCTGCAGATCAAACAGAGCATCAGAATGGGGAGGAAAGGCAATTTAAGTGACTTTGAAAATGGCATGGTTGTTGGTGCCAGACGGGCTGGTCTGAGAATTTGCTCAGGTCTCAGAAACTGCGGATCTAGTGGGATTTTCAAGCACAACCATCTCTAGGGTTTACAGAGAATAATTAGAAAAGATAAATCATTCAGTGAGGGGCAGTTCTATGGGTGCAAATGCCTTGTTGATGCCAGAGGAGAATGGCCAGACTGGTTCAAGCTATTAAAAAGGCAACAGTAACTCAAATGGTAGGTAAGGTAAAAATTTGGTGTCAACAACATGAAAGCATGGATCCATCCTGCCTTGTATCAACGGTTCAGGCTGCTGGTGGTGGTATAATGGTGTGGAGGATATTTTCTTAGCAGACTTTGGGCCCATTAGTACCAATTGAGCATCGTGTCAATGCCACAGCCTACCTGAGTATTGTTGCTGACCATGTCCATCTCTTTATGCGCACAGTGTCTCCATCTTCTGATGGTTACTTCCAGCAGGATAACAAATTGTGTCATAAAGCGTGAATC
Organism: Danio aesculapii; assembly: GCF_903798145.1. Classification (NCBI taxonomy): domain Eukaryota; kingdom Metazoa; phylum Chordata; class Actinopteri; order Cypriniformes; family Danionidae; genus Danio; species Danio aesculapii. The sequence goes on along the minus strand of NC_079440.1, from coordinate 20,149,747 downwards.
ATCTCAGACTGGTTTCTTGAACATAACAATGAGTTCACTGTACTAAAATGGGCTCCACAGTCACCAGCTCTCAATCTAATAGAGCACCTTTGGCATGTGGTGGAATGGGAGATTCGCATCATGGATGTGCATCTGACAAATCTGCAGCAACTGCGTGATGCTATCATCAAAATCTCCAGAATGTTTCCAGTACCTTGTTGAATCTATGCCACAAAGGATTAGGGCAGTTCTGAAGGCAAAAAGGGGCCCAACCCAATACTAGTAATAAAGTACCTAATAAAGTACCAAATAAAGTGGCTGGTGATTGTATATACAAGAACTTTGATGACTAGGCTTACTGTATGTCCATAAGGTTACTGTCCATAATGTCACCCCATAGGGTTCTGAAAAGCATATTTGAAGTTTAAAGTGGACGGAACCTGTCATTTCCATATTTCGTCTTTCTAGCAGATGAGCAACATTTGTATCATGTTCTTTGTTGTTTTGATTCTACTGACAAACATTTTTAGCAGATAAAGTCTTCATACTGGAAATTATGTCATGAGAAAGTGTAGGATTAGACTTTTATTATGGTGGAACTCGCAGTTAGGGTTAGGTTTAGTGGTTAGGGCAGGTTTGGCGACCATCAGCTCCACCCAAATGTGCGGTCGCAGACTGGTCTGGAGTTGCTGTAGTGAAACTGCTGTAACAAAGTATGGAATTGTAACTGCACTGACATACTACAATGCCTTATTCAGTTCTCTACTACAGATCTTTACTACACAAAATGATGTCCATCTTGTCTAATATTGACATCCTTTTAAATGCTGTTGATTGTCACATTTAAACATAAACAGCTGAGGGGAAATGGATCAATAAACTGGATCTGTGAATCCTATTTTAAATAGACATGCACCTAACATACATACTGCATATATCCATTCTTTTAAGAAAAAAGAACAGAAAGAAAGAAAAAACAGAAAGAAAGAAGGAAAAAAAAGTAAAAGAATATTGCTTCTATTTTATTTAAAGTCTTTTCTCCTGTCAGCATTTCATATTAATATTAAATACATTTAATAAGGAAAGATTTATACCTTGTAATGAAAGACTTTTGAATGTACTTGTGCCCACCTCTCATTCATTCTTAAATTGAGAAGGGTCTGTGTTCTAGATGAGTAGATAGACCGCAGTTAGCTCAGTATTAAGGACATCCTAAAGATCAGGCCTCCAGAGGGCTGAGGGAGCTAATGGATTTGTAATGGAATCAATGAGGCATGGATATTTTCTATTAGAAACACAGACAACACTGGCCAACACAGCCAAAGATGCAGAAGCAGCTGCCGGAAGAAAATGAGCACAAAGACACCACAAAACAACAGGCTTGAAGAGAATTCCCCACAGAAGCCATTAGGAGACCGATAGTACACAGAAACAGTGCACATTTCTGGACTAATTGTGAGAGACTAATATGGGGAATTAGAATGAAAGTCAACATTTAAATAAAATAAAAACGGGTAATTCTTAATTTGTACTAAATATTGCATTTTTTAATTCTTGTTTTTGATGCACCTCTATAAAATAACTTCCATTCGCTCTTGCAATTACATATAAAGCTATTTAAATACAGTACAACAGGGAAGAAAAGCCCATCACAACTTTTGTTTCATTTCGAATTTGTTTTAGTAAAAAAAACAAAAGTTGTAACTTAAATCCAAAATCAAACCAAAAGTGCTTTAGGGGTAATTAATGTGTCAATGCTCTTTGGGTAAGGAATTCATAAAGATAAACAACAAAATCAGAAGCCCAAGGCACTCGAAATGTAAGTGAATAGTTTTAAAAAGATTTTATCAACATGTTTCTTTTTATAAAACAGCGCCTACACATTTCGGCAACACTTGCTTTCATCAGGGGAACAAAACAGTTGTAACTTATTTTAGACCTGAAAAGAGACTAACACCCAAATAAGCACTGTGTATATGTAGATTTTTGTAAATAGTGCTCATATTCAAAAAAACGACAGAGTTCAAATATGAATTTTAAAGCAAGCCTAAACAAAAGAACTAATGATTCAACACTCTGAACTGTAGCAAAACATCAAAGAGAACTGTTACACTCTGGAGGAAAAGCACAAGATAAGATCACATTACATGCTACATCTGTAATACAGTAAACAATGTTCATACAAATGAATGAATTAGTAAGTGAGGAGATTTGAATAGATTTGAATTAAATGACTTTTTCCTGCAATACTTTGGATTTTTTGTTGATTATTAAAAAAAGATAATAGAATGAAAAAATTAAATGAGTGTAAAAGAAAATCTATCAAATAAATTAATCAAATCACCTACTTTTTAAATGTTTTTTTTAAACAAAACAACTTCCATGCAGGCCCGTAGCCAGGGGGGTTCGGAAGACCCACCCCTCACTGACAAAGGTCCAGATTTTGTCCTATACATAAGCTCATGTGTCCTATTTTGACTGCTATGCCATCATAAATAGTGAAAATAACCCATAGAAAAAGGTTTTAGGACCAATCCTCTGTTGACTGTGCCTTCGGCATGATCTCAGCTAACCAGTTTTGGACACTACTAACAAATATTTTAATTTTATAATCTGACGTAAAAGAAGTTTTCTTTTGCTACTGTTTTTAAACAGAGAAAACATTTTACAATTAACTTTTATTATAAATCTTGAAGCTTAATCTTATTCTTAAAACAAAAATGATCAATAAAAAGTGGACCATATTAAATTAATTTGAATATATTGCGGTTATAGTTGTTATCCATAAATTTTCAAATGTACTTTTTTTTTTTTTTTACAAAAGAGGCTAGAAAAATTGTGAAGCTCTACATTATTATTATTGTTGTTGTTTCAATATTTTTTTTTTTATTGAAATGGCCAAAGACAGGACAGTTGTATGTGCTGGCCGGTTTGTTATTTGCTAATAATTGACAATAGGCTACAGTTTTTAATTTAAAACTTTAACAGATTCCTTTTTTTTCTAATGATATATGATGTAATAATTTTGTATTTTAAAAATAAGTTATTTTTCATATTTATTTATTCTAAATATTTTTGGTACATAAGTACAAAAGTGTGGTAATGATGACCATCCAACTAGCTAATCCAGCAAAAAAAATACTGTTTAAAATGTCACTAAAATGCAGTATTTTAATCTCATGATTGAGTAGAAAATGAGGCGAATTACTTTAAAAAAAAGTTCACTTTTTGAGAAAGCCTACTTTCACCAGGCTACAGGCCTGACATATTGTCCATACCACTGCCTGTGGATAATTTCTCATATTGAGGGAAACTAAAATGAACAATTGTCACTCCTGAATTGTGAAAAACTTTCTGAATATATAAACAACAAGGGGTGTAATGGTGGACAGAATTCACGGTTTGATATCTATTATATATCTATATATATAAGTCATGGTCACAGTTTGTTAAATTTTGGTACAACAAGGAAAACCATGCAAAACTTACATGCTTTTCTTTTTTAATACGATTAACATTTGTCACTCCAAAATATTTTAAATAAATGCCTGGTTGGTGTAAAGAAATAAAAATGAAACATTTAGAAATAAAATAGAATAGTGCACAGAAGTCCAATAAATAAAATGGCATATTAATAAATTGAAATATAAAATTAATTAAAATATAAATGTGTAAGTGAAAGTGAATTATGCTTTAGATATAAAAATGAATATTCAAATTAGGGAGTCAAATTAGGTATTATGTTACACTTGAATATTTATTAAGGCATTGCATTTGTTCCTCATCATCCTTTCATGAACAGAGATGTGTTTGTTAGTGGTGCTCACCCTGACTGGCACAGACTGAATGGTTGAGCATTTAAAGGGATAGTTCACCCAAACAAGAAAATTTACACACTCGCAATTGTTGCCAAACCAATTTGTCTCGGTTAAGCACAAAAGAAGATACTTTGAATGTTAGAACATAATAACCATTGACTTCCATTGTAGGAAAAACAAACACTATGGAAGTCAATGTTTACTGATTTCAAACATTTTTCAAAATAACTTCTTTTGTGTTTAACAACAACAACAAATAGAAACTCAAAGAGGTCTGTGACAGGTGTATGGTGAGTAAACAACAGAACTTTCAGTTTTAATGAATGTTCAACTATGCCTTTTTAAATTTGCACTGTTACTTATCAAATGAAAATGTATTATTGTGTATATTTAATGTATTAATGACTATATTTTACATTGATAATGGTGGGCTGCAATGTCAAGTGATCATAAATGATTTTGTGCACATTACAGGCTCTGATGCAATTGCAGATTTTGTCATTATAACGTGGAAACAACTTAAAATACTCTTTCATTTTGCTCATAATGACAAACAAACTGTAGATAAGGCTGAACAAAACCCTGCCACTTCATGTTCATGTGTAAATTTAGATTTAAAATAGAAGATTGGATTCATTACATATACATCGTACTGTAAGTTCTATCAAAACTTAACACGAATACATACACCATCACATCTCTGCTGAAATATCTAGATCTGTCCATTTCAGCCTTTTCAAATTTAAATAAAATGTGAGTTTATTTTAACATTAGCATTATCTTAACATTATTGTTTAGATCCATACATGTAAAATGAGAACCAAAGACAAAGTCAATGACTACTTGTAGAAAATAATTGTTGATTAATTCAATTATTATCAAAACAATTGTGACTATGATTTTACCCCCATAATCAAACAACCATAGGGCACAGCACGTCAATGCTATTTTACAGAAATAAACAACAAACCCAGTCTATTCGAGTCAGTAGTGTTTCGTGGTGAACAAGGCTGATGCCTAGGGGGGCAAATGAACACCATCCGTCCCAGCCCCTTGAACGTAATATTATTAGATTCCCTGGTGATAGTGGCCTCTGCTCAGGGGCGTAAATTTCTTCTAACAGTTGAGGGGACAATAATCAAACTTTCTCAAGAGCAATTTTTGTAGGGGACAAAAATAATTCAGCTACAGTTGTACTTGTAAGTATAATTCCTCTGGTTCAACAGAGAAGTGCTGCTTGAACCAGTGACTCTGCTCTGAAAGGCCAAAAAGTTGAGAAAAACCCCTGATGTGAGTCACAAGAGATATAGCTCCCAATCAGAATAGCAATAATGAGCAGCATTAACTCAAACTCTTTGACATACCACATTTACTAATAAATGATCAGTAAGATACTAATAAGATATCATTTGTAAATACAACCATTTCAGTTTTCTGGTTCATATTCCGGACAAGTTGTAACATTAACAGAAAATTATCACGATCATGTTATGTGTAAAGAAAAAACAGGATTACTGGTGTGTACAAGAATGGGGTAAAAAAGCTGCTTTAGACCAGTAAAAAAAGCTCTGTCTGAGCAGTTCATAGTGTTTTTTTTCCCACTATTACGCATCTAGCTTTTTTAAGATCAACAACACTTTTTATGTGACCATCCATCTATTTCTGTCTCGCAATGACTTTTGGTCTCAATCATTAATATAATATATTAATATTTACATTGATATGAATTTATTAAAACACTGAGTTTACTGCCCGGCCCCACTTAAAGGGATAGTTCACCCAAAAATTTGAATTCTGCCATCATTTACAAGGTTTTCTATTTTTTTTTGTTCTGTTGAACAAAAAATACTATATATTGAAAAATATTTAACCAAAAAACATACTATAGAAGTTAATTGTCAAAGATTTCCAAGATTCCACCAAATATGCTCTTTTGTGTTTAAAAACAAAAATTAAAACAAGTCAAGAGTGAGTAAATCATGACAAAATGTTCTTATTTGGGTAATCTGTATCCCTTTAAGGTGAGTATGGGGCAGTCAAATGATTCCTCTTTAAATGGGACAGTACAATAATCTAAGACTGTTGAATTAATACAAATTAAATAACTGATTATGAATAAAGTGTTTAAGATTGATACCTGTAAATTAAAGGTGTGGTCCAGAGTGTATTTTAAGGCTTGGGTGTGTTTATAAGTGTCCATGTATATTTGTTAAAAATAATAAATAAATAAAAATATCACATAATTTTTTCACGCCTTAATTTGATTATATCCAGCTACTCAGCTAACATGAGAATGAATGTCATATTTCCTAGGTCCTTCGAAAGGCCCGCCCTCAAGAGGCTCCAGGAAAAGCATCACGCCTCCATAAGCACGTGTTTTGCCTCTGCTGTGTAAATACTGTCAGCCAGAGTAGTTGTTAGCTGTATCAGTTTGAGCCTGAATCAGACAGAAAATGAAAAGGATAAACCTCATGTCTGCTCTCAAAAATAAAATCTGACAAGAGTCTGCAACGAGTGAAAATAGAGTGTGGCACCTTTAAGAGAATCACCATTTGATGTATGTGTGTGTGGGTGTGAACAATCTGTAGAAGCATGTAACATAAGAATCGTATGTGTGTAGGACCGATGTTTATTTTTCCCTAATGCTTGAATTAAGTTATTTTTCTGTAATATACAGTGTTGACAGGAGAATAAAATGCAAGATATGGAATGTGACCCATGTGAGCTTTGATTGATTTTCTACTGCAACACGAGTTAGGTGAGCTATCCTGTATTTTTTTTTCTCCCTAACTCAATGTGTTACATGTCTTTCACATATATTTGAAATAAGCATGTGTAAGTAATATGAAATGTTCAAATGTATTTTATGAGTTGGTTATATGAGATGTAGAATAGAGGGAAAGCTGCAGCATAGAGAGACACTGCAGATTGTGGCTGTTTACAGGGGTTTGACCGATAAATTTGAATTTGTAGCTAAATTGTTAATGGTGCCAAACAGCATTTCCCGTTGTTTACATCCTTCTTTTCACCCTTGCTACAACATTAATGCTAGAAACTGCTCATGTAATAGATCGATTTTAACAAATAAAAATACTTACAAGTTGTGGCTCACAATCCACAGCTTCGTCTATTATAGTTGGAGCTGCTCCTTCTTTGAGGAGTTTTTAGCCGAATCCAGCACTGAACTGGAAGAGATTCTGGAAGCTATCCTTTGTCAAATGCTAGCTATAATTTTTTTTCTTAATTTTCTGGAACATAATTAAAATCAAACTGTTAGCACATCTCTCTTTCTGTTGTGTCGTTTGGAAGCCCAAATACAGAAACAGAAGAATCTCTGTGGAAATAGCAGCGTTTGGATTCCTTTTAGCTTTCTCTGCTATAACATTACAGCACCTCTGGCCACACCCTTTCGCTGCACAGGGTGTATACGCATGGTGAATGCGCATAATATGAAGTATCTGTGATGTCAATAGCCCGGATGGTTTTTTTTTGTAGTCCCCAAACTTTGTTCGCTGTAGGCTTTGCTAAGTAAAAGTCAATGTCTTCTTTTGCATTATGCTTCGAGCATATTACATTCAGAGATGCTGTGTAGGTTCACATATCTACAGTACACATGAACTAAAGTTTAAAATATGATATCGTAGTGGACCACCCCTTTAAAGTACATTTGGATGTTGCATTAACAGCAAGAGGTAGAGTAGAGAAGACCTTTTATTCAAACCACAAGGCAAAACTTATTTTTCCTGGGAGGCCCAAGGAATTTCCGATCATTCCCTCCTGGGTCTACATCTACACTAGAGTATTTTTGTTTTAAAACTGAACGCTTGCTATGGTTACACCTGGTATTCACAATCCAGACTTTTGAAAATGCTGGACACCTAGTCTGAAATCTCTGAGGTTGTGTTTTAGTGAAAACGTTTGTTAAATTAGATTATATATCATATACTGTTTATTATAGTTTGTTTCATTTATATATAATTTTGTATTTTAATTACTTAGTTACTTGCATTTTCAGATTTTATTTTTCTGACATTTAACAGATTTGCTGCCATCTTAACGTGTTTTTTTTAACACAATTTAGTGCTTATTAACAACAAATGCCATTCATATTTGTTTGTTATGATGAAGATCTTTTCTTAAATGCAGTGGAAGTGCAAGTGTGAACGAGGATGGGTTCCATTTTAAAATGCAGTGTTAAAACGGAAATGCACTATAGTGTAAACAAAGCCTGAGCCAGATGATAATGGCAACCTCTCTCTCCTTTCTAGTTGCAAACAAAAGGATGCTTCATCCTGAAAACAGCGTAAAGGGCACCTGTTGATTTTGTGTTTAGAAAAACAGACCCAACATGTGCTTTGTGGAAAAAGTGATGAGTTCCTGACACTCAGAAGTAAGCTATATATTTTTATTATTATTGTGCAAATATTAGAACTGACATGTTGAAATAAATTATTATATTTAGTTGACCACATCTTTGTATTGTAACTGCTGTAAATATATACACTCACAATGCAAATTTCTAATCAGCCAATCACATGGCAGCAATTTAATGCATTTAGGCATGTAGACATGGTCAAGACGATCTGCTGCAGTTCAAACCGGGCATCAGAATGGGGAAGAAAGGTCATTTAAGTGACTTTGAACGTGGTGTAGTTGTTGTTGCCAGATGGGCTGGTCTGAGTTTTTCAGAAACTGCTGATCTACTGGGATTTTCATGCAGAATGGTCCAAAAAAGGCAGTTCTGTGTTTGCAAATGCCTTGGTATTGCCAGAATTTAGAGGAGAATGGACAGACTGGATCCAGCTGATAGAAAGACAACAGTAACTCAAATAACCACTCGTTACAATCGAGGTATGAAAAAGAGCATCTCTGAACGCACAACACGTCCAACCTTGAGGCGGATGGGCGACAGCAGCAGAAGACCACACCGGGTGCCACTCATGTCAGCTAAGAACAGGAAGCTGAGGCTACAATTCGCAGAGACTCCCCACAATTGGACAATAGAAGATTGGAAACATGTTGCCTGGTCTGATGAGTCTCAATTTTCTCCTGCAACATTTGGATGGTAGGGTAAGAATTTGGAGTCAACAACATGAAAGCATGGATCCATTCTGCCTTGTATCAACGGTTCAGGCTAGTGGTGGTGGTGTCATGGTATGTGGGATATTTTCTTGGTACATTTTAGGCCCATTAGTACCAATTGAGCATTGTGTCAATGCCACAGCCTACCTGAGTATTGTTGCTGATTATCCCCTTATGACCACAGTGTCTCCATCTTCTAATGGCTACTACCAGCAGGATAATGCACCATGTCATTATGTCATGTAAGATTAAGTGTGAATCAGCTTTGGTTTCTTGAACATGACAATGAGTTCACTGTACTCAAATGGTCTCCACAGTCACCAGAACTCAATCCAATAGAGCACCTTTGGGATGTGTTGGAATAGGAGATTCGCATCATGGATGTGCAGCTGAAAAATCTGCAGCAACTGCGTGACGCCACCATGTCAATATGGACCAAAATCTCTGAGGAATAAACCCGGTACTAGTAAACTAGTAAAAGTGTACCTAATAAAGTGGCCGGTGAGTGTAGTTCAGGGTGTCATGCAGCTTATTTTAAATGGGGTGGCCAAACATCGCTCCTGGGTGTCCAATCTCAAATCAAACACATCAAAACTAGCTAACAGTTTTCAGATTTTCTTGAAATTTACTGGCACTTGCTTGCTTGTTTATTAAACTCATAATAAAAATAGACTAAAATGGACATAAGGGCAGTTTAAATAAGCCATGAGGCTGAAGATGAGCTCAGCAGAGTTGCACATGTCATCATACATGCAAGACTCTGTTGCAAATTACAACTGGAATGGTTTTACTTACATCCAGAAATAACACATGGCATAAAATATTTTTGCTGATTTTAAACTGCTGTTTAATCTAACTTGGTTTTGATTATATGCCAGTAGGTAAAAGAAAATAGTAAGTCTCAGCAATATTAACCAGCTTGTTACATTTTGTGTACTGTAAATAATAACAGGAAATCCTCAACCAATTAATACTCAGACAGATGTGAGTTGATCTGACCCCTCTCAGGAGCTGGCTATTCACTTACAGATGAAATGTAGAGTGCTCTCAAGGTCAGTAACACAAGGATATTTATCATATTATTACACCTGCAGTATCAACTAATCACAATGAGGCAGACTGTGTGTGTGGGTTGTCCTTTGAAACCTCTGTTCAGACTTTAACCACTGCTAAACGAAGCACTCAATGAAACCGTTTGCTACAAAGCCATTCTCTAAACAGTTCTCACAGAGAATTCATTCCATGGTCACAGTATGACAGTTGTCCGCTGTGCTCTATAAAAAGGAGCGTCTCAGAAGCTTGAATGACATTCTGACAATATCTCTGGTTACTCCACCACTACACCACATGTCAAGAGTCTTCACGTTCACATACATCACTTACACACACAGGTTCGTTTCACTATCCTTGTGAGGACTTTACATAGACTTTAGTGATGCAACGATTATAGATTTTGATTGTATGATTATAGTCTGAGGAACCATCACGGTTTCACAATTATCATGATTATTATGCATTTATTAATTAAAAAAACCCAATAGTTCAGAAAAATCACATGAAAACTCCTTATATTTTTAAGTGTTATTTATTGCTGCTCAGCAACTAAAAAATAGAGCACAAAATAATAATAAAAAATAAACAATGGTCCATTTCTCTTTTTGGACTTTAAAATAAGTGTAAATGTGTATTAGTCTCAGTGTATAAGCTCGAAACTTTAAACTAGGACACAGTTGGCATAACTTTGTTTAGTTGAAGCAGTTATTTTCCGTGCAGAAACACAGTGTTAAGAAGTCTTTACCATTAATTAATTGTGAAGAATTGAAGCGCGGTTAATAGTGAAATTGGTAAATCATTGCATCCCTAATTGAGTTCCATTGTTTTTATACTAGATTCTTAGTAGTGTCTATTGCCAAACTCTACACTGTAAAAAATGCAGGGTTCCACATGATTCATGTTGTCCAAAGATATAATTGATTAAGAGGTCTAAACAAATTTAAGTGCATTGAGCATAAAAGAGGCTACACAGTGGCTCAGTGGTTAGCACTGTTGCCTCAACAGCAAGAAGGTCACTGGTTCGAGCCTCGGCTGGGCCAGTTGGCATTTCTGTGTGGAGTTTGCATGTATTCCCCATGTTTGCAAGGGTTCCTCCTTGTGCTCCGGTTTCCCCCCCAGTCCAAAGACATGCGGTACAGGTGAATTGAATGTATTGAATTGGCTGTAGTGTATGAGTGTGTCTGAGTGTGCATGGGTGTTTCCCAGGACTGGGTTGCAGGTGGAAGGGCATCCGCTGCGTAAAGCATATGCTGGAAAAGTTGGTGGTTCATTCCACTGTGGCAACCCCTGATGAATAAAGGGACTAAGCGGAAGGAAAATGAATGCATGGATGAATGAACGAAAAACAATTAAGTTGTCCCTAAAAAAAAATCTCAAGAATTGTGTTGTTTTAGCTCATTTTTAAATAAGTAGTTTGAAAAAGCAGCAATAATAATTTTGAGTGCCCCAAAACTAAATCATCACAGACCAATCATTAGATCCTAATAAAACATGTGCTGGCCGATTTATAAGCACTTTTAATTAGTGAGGACCACTGAAATGTCTTCACTAGTGGGTTGTTTTGTTGCCTCAATATATAAGTAAAGGCAGTTTAGACCTTACAATAATAGCTGAATCAGTACACAAACACACATGCACATACATGCGCACGCACGCGCGCACACGCACGCACGCACACGCACACACACACACACACGCACACACACACACACACATTTTTAGTGTTAACTTTGCGAAGCCTGCAGCTAATAAATTTTATGCAGATGAGATTTATGCAGTCTAAAAACATTTTAAGAGGAAACAACAGATGTAACACGCAAAATAATAAAATATTAACTATAAAATAATTATGTTGTTTGCACATGAAACGGCAAACAGTTGTTTGACTATAAAAAATAATGTATAGTGAATTTGGGAACGTAGGAACATAAAGAGTAAATGCACCACTGTCAACATTTTATATGTAATGAAAGATGATATCACTGACAGAATGTCATGGATGTTGGTTGAGAGCTAAAGTATGCAATTTCTGCACCACTGCACAGAAACTGTGAAAACAAGGATTGCTTTCAAAACAGCTTTCTGAACACACCAGCAGTCAGTCATTGATTGGAAAAACAGTATCATTCCACACCCACATGAATAATTTACGTGTAGTGGTTTCTGCGTATTAAAATGGCTTAGGGGTTTTGAATGCAAGTTTTGTAAAAAATAATATGGTTACATTTTTAAATAATGGTTCATTATTTATGTTAACTAATGTATTTACTAACATGATCTAGCTATGAACAATCTTGTACATCTAATGGTTACACTTTACTTTATAAACAATTTCATTAGTTCATGTTTTTACTAACATGAGCTCATAAAGAACAATATTTGTAGCATTTTATTAATCATAGCTCAACATTTACTAATGCATTATTAAAATCCAAATTCTTGCTTGTTAACATTAGTTAACATACTGTGAGTTAACATGAAATATCAATGAACAAATTTAATTGCATTAACTAACACCCACCCGGACCATCTCCCTACACAGCCATCAACACCACATCAACACAGCCCGGACCATCGCCCTACACGGCCATCAATACCACATCAACACAGCCCGGACCATCTCCCTACACAGCCATCAACACCACATCAACACAGCCCGGACCATCGCCCTACACAGCCATCAACACCTCCAGCCATCTTCCTCTCCCCCCCTGCTCTTCAGATCAGTGAGGAAAATGTGCGTCAGATCTTCAGTAAACAGAAGAGAAGGAAAGCACCAGGGCCAGATGGTGTCTCACCAGCCTGTCTGAGAACCTGCGCTGACCAGCTGGCTCCCATTTTCTCCCATATCTTCAATAGATCACTGGAACAGCGCAAAGTTCCATCCTGCTTTAAGCGCTCCACCATCATCCCAATCCCAAAGAAGCCAAAGATCACAGGACTCAATGACTACAGACCTGTGGCCTTAACATCTGTGGCCATGAAGTCATTCGAAAGACTGGTGCTAGCATATCTGAAGGACATCACTGGACCCCTGCTGGACCCCCTGCAGTTCGCCTATAGAGCAAACCGGTCTGTGGATGATGCAGTCAACATGGGACTGCATTATACCCTACAACATCTGGACAAACCAGGGAACTACGCAAGGATTCTGTTTGTGGACTTCAGTTCTGCCTTTAACACCATCGTCCCATCACTGCTTGAGTACAAACTGGCCCAGCTCTCTGTTCCTAGCTCTGTCTGTCAATGGATCACCAGCTTTCTGACAGATAGACAGCAGCTAGTCAGAATGGGCAAAATCACATCCGACAGCCGCACCATCAGCACTGGTGCCCCCCAGGGATGTGTTCTTTCTCCACTGCTCTTCTCCCTGTACACCAACGACTGCACTGCAAAAGACCCCTCCATCAAACTCATTAAGTTTGCAGACGACACTACTGTTATCGGCCTCATCCAGAACGGTGACGAGTCTGCATACAGACAGGAGGTGGAGCGGCTGGCGTTATGGTGCAGATACAACAACCTGGAGCTGAACACGCTCAAAACAGTGGAGATGATAGTGGACTTCAGGAGAAACCCCCCTGCACTCCCCCCACTCACCATCATGAACAGCACTGTGGCTGCAGTAGAGTCATTCAGGTTCCTGGGCACCACCATCTCTCAGGATCTGAAGTGGGACACTCATATAGACTCTATTGTGAAGAAAGCCCAGCAGAGACTGTACTTCCTTCGTCAGCTGAGGAAGTTCAACCTGCCACAGGAGCTGCTCGTACAGTTCTACTCAGCTGTCATCCAATCCATCCTCTGCACTTCAATCACCGTCTGGTTCGGCTCGGCTGCCAAAACTGACCTCCGTAGACTACAGCGAACAGTCCGGACTGCTGAACGAATCACTGGCACAACCCTTCCTACACTTCAAGAACTGTACTCTTCCAGAGTGAGTAAAAGGGCTCGCAAAATCACTCTGGACGCCTCACACCCAGCACACTACCTGTTCGAACTGTTACCGTCTGGTCGGCGCTTCAGAGCACCGAGCACAAAAACAGCCAGACACAGGAAAAGTTTCTTTCCTCAGGCTGTCTACCTTATGAACAGTTAAATATTCCCCTACTGTGCAATAAATATGTGCAATACTTTCTCATACGCACTTGTACACAGCACCTTATATCAATATACAATTCAATACTTTCTACATTCGCACTTGTACACAGCACCTTGTAACCTGTATATTTATAACAATCTGTACATACAACTCAACATCCAGGTTTCTTCACTAACCGCATCTGTTTAATGTTTATCATTTTTTATTATTATTATTTTATTTTTTCAGATTATTTTGTGTTGTCACATGTCACTTTATTTACACTGGAAGCTTCTGTAGCCAAAACAAATTCCTTGTGTGTGTGAAGCACACTTGGCAATAAAACCGATTCTGATTCTGATTCTGATTCTAACATTAACAATTAATTAATAAACTCTTCAATAAATGTAATGTTCATTGTTTGCTTGTGCTTGGAATGTCATTAACTGAAATTAACTATTAAAACCTTATTGTAAAGTGTTGCCTATTTAATAATCATAGGTTAACATTTACTAATGTATTACTAAAATCCAAAGCTGCACTTGTTAAAATTAATTAATGCATTGTGAACGAACAAGCTAACGATTAACAACTTTATTTTAATTTTTAACTTATGCTAACAAAGAGAGAGAGAGAGAGAGAGAGAGAGAAAGAGAGAGAGAGAGAGAGAGAGAGAGAGAGAGAGAGGGAGAGAGAGAGAGAGAGAGAGAGAGAGAGAGAGAAAGAAAGAAAGAAAGAAAGAAAGAAAGAAAGAGGGTCAACAGATCTACAATTTGTGTGTGCATTTGCATACTTACATCTGTGTCTGGCCCTTTATCTGCTCCAGGGCATGAGAATGTGACAAGTTCATGGCAACGTTTATGGACAACAAAACAGCACACTGAGAAAGAGGGAGAAAGAGAGATGGGTTACATTTACACACAAAAAATATTTAAATAAAAAAATCAATGAAAAATAAAAGAAATACATATGACACTATAAAATGCTGGTAACTTATTAATGCTAAAATATAAGAAATGTAATAACAAATTATTGGAATAAAGTTATAAGCTAAGACTGACTCAAAGACTGACTTGGTGTGATATCAAAACCAGAGTCACAAATGTATTTATTTATTTTAATATTAAGAATACTAATCTATAGACAGTTTTATGATAGTGGCCTCATATGACATTTTTACAGCAATTTTTACTTGCATTGCTAATTCCATTCAGGACAGAGGTGGAAAAAAATTCAATCTTCATAAAAAGTTATTCTAACAAGTCATAATCTGTTGTTTGATATGAAAAAATACGCTAGACATTCATATAACGAATTTAGTTTTGTTGGACATATATTCTAGCATTAAAAATGTGTTCGCATTAAAGCATTAAAATGAAAAGTACTTTATGTTATAATTTTGTGCAATAGCGACGCAGTGGGTAGCACGTTCGTCTCACAGCAAGAAGGTCGCTGGTTTGAGCCTCGCTGGGTCAGGTGGCATTTCTGTGTGGAGTTTGCATGTTGTCCCCGTGTTCATGTGGGTTTTCTCTGGGGGCTCCAGTTTCCCCCAGTCCAAAGACATGTGGTACAGGTGAATTGGGTATGCTATAATTGACCGTTATGTATGAGTATGAGTGTGTATGGATGTTTCCCAGTGATGGATTGCGGCTGGAAGGGCATCCGCTGCGTAAAACATTTGCTGGATAAGTTGGTGGTTCATTCCGCTGTGGTAACCCCAGATTAATAAAGGGACTGAGCCAAAAAGAAATTGAATGAATGAATGAATGTTGTGCAATGTTTCAGAATGCATTGATAAAAATCATACGATACTTATATATTATAATTAATTTATATTTTACTGGTGTAATTCATGCTGTTGTTGTTGTCAGTCTTATGGCTAATCATGCTTTATCCTGTAATCCTCACAGTGTTTGAGTAAATGATGATTTCAACTGCTGTTTTAATACAGTTCCATAACACTGTTATAAGCAGTATGAGTTTCTGACAGTATGATAAAAATACCATGGTTTCACGGTATCACGGTATTGTGATTACTGCTCTAAAATAAGTTATTTTTAAAAAGTCTGGATAAAAAAATAAGGAAATAAATAAACGTTTTCCAATTTATTTTATTTTAAGAAACATTTATAATATTTTGGAACAGTAAACATGTCAGGTTAAATATTTAAAATAAATCATTGACTTCTGCTCTCTTCATTAGTTTCAAAAACAGATTCCTTTACAACAAATAAAAATACATTTAAAAAACCTTACATATACCTTTGGAATGGTATAACAGAACATTTTAGCAGTATTAAAAGTTTGACTTTTTCAAACTGCGGTAAACCTTGAAACCTGTAAACTGTAATATAGATTTACCACTTACCACTAAGAAAATGATCACCATATCTAGCAGTGGGATTTGAAAACCAAACAATGTAGGTTGTAGATGTGTATTGCTAAGTACTAAATGCTTTAAAAAAATAAATAAATACATAGACTCATTAGATGAACACAATGGTTTAAGCTGTTATTGAGTTAACAAAATGATAGACTTAGTAATAACAGCAACCTTAGGTATTACTAATGAAGGCACAATTAAATATTAAAACTACAGCACCTGGCACTACAACCCAACTCGTCTCTTTAAGCAACCACACAGAATTCTTAATCTTTTGCAGTTTACACAGTGATGTATGACATTTAACACTAATCTTTTGCCTCAATTACATCCAGACCTGCTGACCAAACAGCATCTTCAGTGAAATGGCTACCCTGATGTATGACTTCCTTAGCATATATCCAGTCAGTAAGTTATTGATGTGATGGTTCTGTTTCTCTTCCTAGTACACTGCAGCTAATGATTAATGCTCAGCAGTTTATCAGTTCATGCGTTCCCAGGGAATCAAACTCATAACTTTGAAGTTCTATTGTTGGAGTAACAGGAACTGATCTTATTTGAATCGATTCAGATCGGGATCTTGTTTGTACATGAACGGTGAAAGCTTTAACGAAAGCTGTCACCTGCAGTTGTACCTCTGCATCTGTATCTGGAGCAAATTACATTATATATCTCCTACACTGTGAGTAAAGAACCACTAAGATGGTGGAACATAGTTCCAACTGTGGTGGCTAATGTGGCTAATATAGACTGTCCTAGGACAAAGTCGATACAACATTTTCCTTTTCCTGCATCTGGAATGAGAGAATCCAGAGAACAAGGCCTTGCACTCCATCACTGAAAAATGGAAATGTGTGATTGTTGGAGTACATAAAGAGATATGATAAACTGTGAAACTGTTAAACCTATATCTAAGCTTTTAGAGCAGGGGTAGGGAACCTATGGCTCTTTGACCAAAAATATGTGGCTCTCTAGCTGTCTCACTTCAATAATATTTTAAAGTTTAAAACGTTAAAACTGTTATAAAAAAATCAGTTTCCTATTGAAAATACAATTACAATTACCTTTTTCCTTTTTTTTTTTTTACAACAAAATGAACAAGAATAAGAATAAAGGGACATTTCAACTTGAATCGTGACACCCAATGGCTCTTTAAAAAAATGTATTTGCCAAATAAATTAGAAATGGCTCTTTGCTGAAAAAAGGTTCCCGACCCCTGTTTGAGGGAAATAATGACTACAGAAGGCTATTTGTCAGATTTGATGTTTGACTCAACTAACATTTCTTTTCTGTAAAAGACAATGATGGCCTCATCAATAATAAGAGTTGGAATCATTAGAGGCCCTATGGTACAATGTTGTCACGATACTTTAAAAAAATATTGTGAGATTTTGTGATATTCTGCAATTTATCAGAAATTTATCTATTCAACTTCAAATTATGT